>NC_048566.1:17799808-17812308 GCF_013265735.2 Oncorhynchus mykiss | reverse complement strand
TGTCTACTCCTACTACAAGACTGCCTGCTGCGCCTCATGTACCCAGAGTGCTCAGCGGGCCAAGAGGCACTGACCAGCCAATAACAGGCTTCCAGCCGAGATCAGCCAGGGGTCAGGGTTTCAGGGGTTAGAAGTCAAAGCGCAGGTTACCATAGAAATGATCAGACCATAGAAATGGAGTGGATATATTACCACATAAAGTGGTGATTGAATTGTGTTCTGGGCCAGATGTACAGCCGTTATAGAGGGGATGTTTTGGAATGTGATTTACTTTGTTACTAACTACATTTCTTACATTTTGTGGGTTATCTGCATATGCAAAAAATGTGCCAATAACATTGTACAGAGCTCCATAATATGGAACATATCTGATTTCTATGTCCACTCTTTCTGTTTCTATGGCTGAGAGATGCTGTGGATGATGTATGTACACCCAGGACCTGGGTCCAGAGCTCTGTCCCAGTAGCCAAACTTGCATACCACTTAGTGTGAGGTGAAGTATTGTCCATGCATACTATGTAGTATGCTAGTATGGATAGATGGGACCCAGAAGGTATAACCCAATAGCAGTGTAAGTCTATGATGTATGTTTTCTATGTTTGTGTTCTATATGCCAAAAAACTATTTTAAATGTCTCCTCAGTGTTTATACAGCATCATCAACATTTGGTGAAAACATACCAAAATGTAAAATGGTGGCCTAGTACAAGTGACCTGTTTTTAAAGGACATTAGTGGAGAGATGTCCATAACCTGAGAACGCCCCCAATCTGAAAACAAGCAGGGGTAGAATGAAACGACTGTATGGTCTATTGGTGACTGTCCAGGTATCCAACCTGTGCCCTCACGACTGTTAGCCCACTGAACTAAAGCCAAGGCATTACCCCTGAGAGCTAATACCAGTATTCAGGCCTCAGCCAAGGTTACACCCAACCACCTCTGCTACATACAGAAAATATACCACTACCTGAGACATTTGTATCATCTGACCCATCAATATGTTCAAGAATGGTAGGTATTGAAATAACATTGTATTCATTTATGTATTCATTTTCAGAAATGCATTTGCCACAATATGCTGAAGAGCAAGCTGTGTCTGAAAGGTCCAATTCAGCTGTTTTTATCTCAATATCAAATCCTTTCTGGGTAACAATGAAGTACCCTACTGTGACTGTTTTCAATTCAAATGGTCAAAAACAAACAAAATCACTTCTTAGCAAAGAGACATTTCTCATGCAAGAATTTAGCTAGGAAACTGAAAACTACTGTAGCTGTTATTGGCAGAGAGGTTTGAAACTATTTCTCTTTTTTGGTCTCTTAACTAACTGGTGATGTCACCATGCAGACCAAAACTTCATCCCACCAAAACAGGGAGAACTTTCAGGCGGTCTTTTCAAACAGCTCTTACACTAAAATGCATTATCATCATTTTCACAATTTCACAGTATTATTCCAAACTCATAGTGTGGAAGGATATATAAAACACAGGAGAATCACGTTTTTGAGTGCACTGGGCCTTTAACTCCCAAAGGAGCAAGTAACACTCCCTGACTAATTTGTGTTTTTACTGAAAATGTTTAAAAAGGTCTTGGACTTAAACAAAGCTCTTTTTAACAGATATTGCCCCTATGCCTTGACATAGTTGTAAAATGTTACTGTATGTTACGTCTACAGCATACAGACACACACACACACACACACACTCCACAGGTGAACGATGTGTATATTTGTCAGTCAATATTACATTTGTATGTCTATATTTCTGTGTGAACATATACTTAATATACATATACATAAATATCTCCTATATTGTGGTATGATTTGAATTTTAGGCATACTGTACATGTTAACTGTATGCATATATTCATATAAAGTATTCATATTTTTCAGTCATCATATTAAGAAGAACAAATTATATTTTGCTACCCTTAGATGGTGTGTGTTGTGTGTGTGTGTTTGTCTTCCTGTCTCTGTGAAGTTGCCTATTTGTGTTTATTTGTGTGAGTATGCAGCCCTGGGTGTATTCTTGTATGAGTCTATCTGTGAATGTCATTTTCATGTTTTAAATCGTTTTTAGTAGAAACAAAAAGTTTTATATTAAAAAGTCTGAAAAAAAGGATAGTAATTTATCTATTATAAAAAAATACATGTAATTTATTTTTTTTCTTAAGAGGAGCTGTAGCAAATTCCCTTTGTTGCTACCGTGTCAGAGTTTATGATCAGAAGTTATTGCGTAGAAGTATATGGATTTTGTATTATTTTGAAAAAGGCAAACGAGTGTGTGGAAAATGCTATCACAAACTTAATTTGAAATAAAAACTGAAACCAGAAAATAGTGCACTTTTCTTTCCCCCAATTAGCAGGCCTAGATGTCCCATATCCTCAACAGTGGCCTAGTGGCCGTATTGTGTGCTTGTAAAGCTGTAGCCAACTTGTCTTCCCTTGTTCAGAATAGACTAGGTTGTGTTGTGATAATAACTCAAGCAAACTTAATATGACTTGGATCTAACGTTTCCTCTACGAAACAAACGACACCATTATGTGTATAAATGCTAACCTGACGATAAATCCGGATCTATAGGGGGCAATTTCGCCCTATTCTAGCCCTAGGCCTACTCCACAGACGACAGAGAAACCGAAAAGCCCCAGTTCTGACACCACCATGAAAGAGGCCCGAACATCAGTTCCTCATGCATGCTCGTGCCGTTGCCTACAGCTACGCTCAGTAGGTGATACGGTGTAGATCACCGTGGTAGGCCGCGCGTGCCGTCCAGCGGCTTGTGCCTGGTAAAGACCCCACGTGTGTGAACTGACGATATATAACGGTGGGAGCAGTAGGCGGGGAGAGGGGGGCATGAGGTGGTGGGAGGCAGATGGTGACCTTTCAGAGTAAATTACCCCGAACTCTCTGAATCCTCTCCTCAAGCGCAAGGAGGGTGGCAGAAGAAGAAAACAAACACACACCGGAAAGAGACCAAAGAGAACCCCACCAGCAATAAATATGAGTTAAAAAGCTTCATAGTTTGATGAAGGTTGTAAATATCTTGGTTCAGGACCACGGACAGATGAGGTCTGCTGTGCCTGTATCAGAGCGGTGAGGATCCCTCCCTCACTAGGCTGAAACGACGGTGTATTATTGTAGGTTAACCCATACTGTTAGATCAGTGTAGTCTGTAGCATAGGCCTATCCTCTTCTCTATTTTCGCTTTCTCCCCTTTCTCTCGCACATTAGGCTAGCCTATTTGTGTACATTATGGATATGATTACGAATTTAGCGTTTGTTCAACACGCAGAAGAGAACTGATTAGGGCAACCTCAAGGCTGGCGTGTGTGTGTTGTGTGCGCAGCTGTAGTCATGACGCCGCTCGCGCGCGCTGGTAGTATGGCAGGCTTCAGCACCACGGCCAGAGCTCGCGGGCAGAACAATAGGCAGCACGGCGTTCCAGAACTTCAGGCACCGTCCACGAGCACTCACACACTGGACACTAACGTAGACATAGTCAAAGAGCTTGTTTGAAAACGCTTATACAAATTGTCGACTAATCCTGGTTTTGATAACTGAAATAGCTGTCCATATATATTCCACAGTGTTCCCTATATGCTACTTTCAGGGCTAAAAGGTGTAGGCTACGTCTACGAAAGATAAAATGGGTTCTCTTTTTAAGGTTGGAGTAGAGTTTTTGACGGTCCCTGCCTTTTACGTCACAGCCTGTCCACCGCTCGAGGGAGAGGGGGGAGGGAGGGCAGGATAGAGAGAGAGGGAGACACCGGTAGACGACGTCAAACGCTACGGTAGCCTATACACTGAGGGAAAAGAGGGGTAGCGCGGGAGGGAAACGTTAGATATTAATAAGTATATTTTAATATATGTGTTAGCCTTTAAATGTTTATATAAATGGACTGCTGGATTTATCAATAGCTGGCTGCTGCAGAAATAGTTTTAAAGAATATAGCCTTGTAGCCTAATAATTGCAGAAATTTGACTATTCTAACAGGCAGGGCAGTACTCAGAGAGTGACTGACTGGCTTTACCGGATTTGCCAAGAGTCGTGACGAGAGGATAGAGCAAATAACCGATCACCGAGGCACCGGGTTGGGGATATGTGATCTGATGATCGCTTGCCAAGACGTGAGACCTTAACGGGAGCAGCAACTCCACTGATCTGTTACGGATTCGAAACCGGGAGAGGGAGCGATTGGCACAAAGAGCGGAGAACGAATCGCATTGAGTCTACTATTCCCGGAGGGAGGATAACAGGAGACGCGCACTGAAGACAACAACGCCACGGTAAAACGTGGTTAAAATAAACAAAATCATCTCAAATTACTCTCGGGATTATTTTACAACGTGGAGTGAAGGATCTCTTGAAATCGGTAGGATTTTTAAGACCAAAGCTCCATATTGTGTTTTTGTGAGCATGTGTTTTATGTGTATTTTGTGTGTATGTTGAGCCGGGGCGGACAAAGAGATGAGCCCCCATACGTTGACATCCAATGAGTGTATGTAACCTACAGCTGGCCAAACAAAGAAACCGCTCACAGCCGCTCTACAGCGCTCATCTACGGTCTAAACCATATATTTTCCTTTCCCCAGGGGCTCCGAACACCCTCACGTCCTAAAGGTAATATATCACTTTTATTGATATTTAATTTTAATTTCTGTTTTATTGCAATTTAAATGTCTTAATTATTTTTTGATTGGCTGTTCATAATTTGCATAATTGTTTTTATGAGAGGCGCAAGTGCCATTGTCTGTGTCAATAGGCTAATATTGTAAAGATATGAGAATTCATCCAAAAATATTGATTTGGTTTTATTCAATTAATCAATGATTATCCTATATTGTGAAAAAAATTAAATAACACATTTACATATCTTGTTTTTATGTCCATCTCCTTTTCCTTCTCTCCTCCAACACCCTCCAGCTCTGGTCGCTCCTCTCCAGAGGACCGACTCTGCTCGCACTCACCCCGCTCTTCTCACCTCGAACCCCGCAGAGCACCTGTCGTTCTCCCCGCTGTCTCCCGATGAAGGAAGCCGACGCGATCAAGCTGTTCGTGGGGCAGATTCCTCGGAATCTAGAGGAGAAGGACCTCAAACCGATCTTTGAACAGTTCGGGAAGATCTACGAGCTGACGGTGATAAAGGACAAATACACCGGCATGCACAAAGGTAGGCGAATAATGGGAACCCAGCCACCTGTAGAAATAATTCTGGACACAAATAGGCGTTTGGGCTAGACTACTCACTGGCAGACACACACACACACAAACACACACACACACACACACACACACACACACACACACACACACACACACACACACACACACACACACACACACACACACACACACACAGCTACAGGAGGTTGATAGTAATGCTGGTCTAGGTTGATAGTAATGCTGGTGTAGGTTGATAGTAATGCTGGTGTAGGTTGATAGTAATGCTGGTGTAGGTTGATAATAATGCTGGTCTAGGTTGATAGTCATGCTGGTCTAGGTTGATAGTAATGTTGGTGTAGGTTGATAGTAATGCTGGTTTAGGTTGATAGTAATGCTGGTGTAGGTTGATAGTAATGCTGGTGTAGGTTGATAGTAATGTTGGTGTAGGTTGATAGTAATGCTGGTTTAGGTTGATAGTAATGCTGGTTTAGGTTGATAGTAATGCTGGTGTAGGTTGATAGTAATGCTGGTCTAGGTTGATAGTAATGCTGGTGTAGGTTGATAGTAATGTTGGTGTAGGTTGATAGTAATGCTGGTTTAGGTTGATAGTAATGCTGGTGTAGGTTGATAGTAATGCTGGTGTAGGTTGATAGTAATGCTGGTTTAGGTTGATAGTAATGCTGGTGTAGGTTGATAGTAATGCTGGTGTAGGTTGATAGTCATGCTGGTTTAGGTTGATAGTAATGCTGGTCTAGGTTGATAGTAATGTTGGTGTAGGTTTATAGTAATGCTGGTGTAGGTTGATAGTAATGCTGGTGTAGGTTGATAGTAATGCTGGTCTAGGTTGATAGTAATGCTGGTCTAGGTTGATAGTAATGCTGGTCTAGGTTGATAGTAATGCTGGTCTAGGTTGATAGTAATGCTGGTCTAGGTTGATAGTAATGCTGGTGTAGGTTGATAGTAAAGCTGGTCTAGGTTGATAGTAATGTTGGTGTAGGTTGATAGTAATGCTGGTGTAGGTTGATAGTAAAGCTGGTCTAGGTTGATAGTAATGTTGGTGTAGGTTGATAGTAATGCTGGTCTAGGTCGATAGTAATGCTGGTTTAGGTCGATAGTAATGCTGGTCTAGGTTGATAGTAATGCTGGTGTAGGTTGATAGTAATGCTGGTCTAGGTCGATAGTAATGCTGGTTTAGGTTGATAGTAATGCTGGTCTAGGTTGATAGTAATGCTGGTGTAGGTTGATAGTAATGCTGGTCTAGGTTGATAGTCGTGCTTGTTTAGGTTGATAGTAATGCTGGTGTAGGTTGATAGTAATGCTGGTTTAGGTTGATAGTAATGCTGGTCTAGGTTGATAGTAATGCTGGTGTAGGTTGATAGTAATGCTGGTGTAGGTTGATAGTAATGCTGGTTTAGGTTGATAGTAATGCTGGTGTAGGTTGATAGTAATGCTGGTTTAGGTTGATAGTAATGCTGGTCTAGGTTGATAGTAATGCTGGTGTAGGTTGATAGTAATGCTGGTTTAGGTTGATAGTAATGCTGGTGTAGGTTGATAGTAATGCTGGTTTAGGTTGATAGTAATGCTGGTCTAGGTTGATAGTAATGCTGGTGTAGGTTGATAGTAATGCTGGTCTAGGTTGATAGTAATGTTGGTGTAGGTTGATAGTAATGCTGGTCTAGGTCGATAGTAATGCTGGTTTAGGTTGATAGTCGTGCTTGTTTAGGTTGATAGTAATGCTGGTGTAGGTTGATAGTCGTGCTTGTTTAGGTTGATAGTAATGCTGGTGTAGGTTGATAGTAATGCTGGTGTAGGTTGATAGTAATGCTGGTTTAGGTTGATAGTAATGCTGGTCTAGGTTGATAGTAATGCTGGTGTAGGTTGATAGTAATGTTGGTGTAGGTTGATAGTAATGCTGGTGTAGGTTGATAGTATTGTTGGTGTAGGTTGATAGTAATGCTGGTTTAGGTTGATAGTAATGCTGGTCTAGGTTGATAGTAATGCTGGTGTAGGTTGATAGTAATGCTGGTGTAGGTTGATAGTAATGCTGGTTTAGGTTGATAGTAATGCTGGTCTAGGTTGATAGTAATGCTGGTGTAGGTTGATAGTAATGTTGGTGTAGGTTGATAGTAATGCTGATTTAGGTTGATAGTAATGCTGGTTTAGGTTGATAGTAATGCTGGTCTAGGTTGATAGTAATGTTGGTGTAGGTTGATAGTAATGCTGGTCCAGGTTGATAGTAATGCTAGTTTAGGTTGATAGTAATGCTTGTTTAGGTTGATAGTGATGCTGGTGTAGGTTGATAGTAATGTTGGTGTAGGTTGATAGTAATGCTGGTCTAGGTTGATAGTAATGCTGGTCTAGGTTGATAGTAATGCTGGTGTAGGTTGATAGTAATGCTGGTCTAGGTTGATAGTAATGCTGGTGTAGGTTGATAGTAATGCTGGTCTAGGTTGATAGTCATGCTGGTTTAGGTTGATAGTAATGCTGGTCTAGGTTGATAGTAATGTTGGTGTAGGTTTATAGTAATGCTGGTGTAGGTTGATAGTAATGCTGGTCTAGGTTGATAGTAATGTTGGTGTAGGTTGATAGTAATGCTGGTCCAGGTTGATAGTAATGCTAGTTTAGGTTGATAGTAATGCTTGTTTAGGTTGATAGTGATGCTGGTGTAGGTTGATAGTAATGTTGGTGTAGGTTGATAGTAATGCTGGTCTAGGTTGATAGTAATGCTGGTCTAGGTTGATAGTAATGCTGGTGTAGGTTGATAGTAATGCTGGTCTAGGTTGATAGTAATGCTGGTGTAGGTTGATAGTAATGCTGGTCTAGGTTGATAGTCATGCTGGTTTAGGTTGATAGTAATGCTGGTCTAGGTTGATAGTAATGTTGGTGTAGGTTTATAGTAATGCTGGTGTAGGTTGATAGTAATGCTGATCTAGGTTGATAGTAATGCTGGTGTAGGTTGATAGTAATGCTGGTTTAGGTTTATAGTAATGCTGGTGTAGGTTGATAGTAATGCTGGTTTAGGTTGATAGTAATGCTGGTGTAGGTTGATAGTCATGCTGATCTAGGTTGATAGTAATGCTGGTGTAGGTTGATATTAATGCTGGTCTAGGTTGATAGTAATGCTGATGTAGTAGCACTATCATTGATGTAAACACTTCCACAGTAGAGTAGGCTGTCTGTTTAGCATGTGTTTGATGGTGGGTCACCATGGAAACACTGTCACTTATCACCGTCTCCTGATCACATACAGTACCAGTCAAAAGTTTGGACACATCTACTCATTCAAGAGTTTTTCTTTAATTTACAATTTTCTACATTTTAGAATAATAGTAAAGACATTAAAACTATGAAATAACACAAATGGAATCATGTATTAACCAAAAAAGTGTTAAACAAATCAAAATATATTTTATATTTGAGTTTCTTCAAAGTAGACACCCTTTGCCTTAATGACAGCTTTGCACACTCTTGGTATTATCTCAACCAGCTTCATGAGGTAGTCACCTGGAATACATTTCAATTAACCGTGCCTTGTTAAAAGTTCATTTGTGGAATTTATTTCCTTCTTAATGTGTTTGAGCCAATCAGTTGTGTTGTGACAAGGTAGGGATGGTATACAGAAGATAATCCTATTTGGTAAAAGACCAAGTCCATATTATGGCAAGAACAGCTCAAATAAGCAAAGAGAAACAACATTCTATCATTACTTGAAGACATGAAGGTCAGTCAATCCAGAAAATTTCAAGAACTTTGAAAGTTTCTTCAAGTGCAGTTGCAAAAACCATCAAGCGCTATGATGAAACTGGCTCTCATGAGGACTACCACAGGAAAGGAATACCCAGAGTTATTTCTGCTGCAGAGAATAAGTTCATTAGAGTTACCAGCCACAGAAATTGCAGCCCAAATAAATGCTTCACAGAGTTCAAGTAACAGACACATCTCAACATCAACTGTTCAGAGGAGACTGTGTGAATCAGGCCTTCATGGTCGAATTTCTGCAAAGAAACTACTACTAAAGGACACCAATAATTAGAAGAGACAATGGACATTATACAGGTGGAAATCTGTCCTTTGGTCTGGAGTCCAAATTTGAGATTTTTGGTTCCAACCGCCTTGCCTTTGTGAGACAAAGTGTAGGTGAACGGATGATCTCTGTATGTGTATGTGATGGTGTGGGGGTGCTTTGCTGGTGACACTCTCTGTGATTTATTTAGAATTCAAAGCACACTTAACCAGCATGACTACCACAGCATTCTGCAGCGATACGCCATCCCATCTGGTTTGTGCTTAGTGGGACTATCATTTGTTTTTCAACAGGACAATGACCGAACACACCTCCAGGCTGTGTAAGGGTTATTTGACCAAGAAGGAGAGTGAGAGAGTGCTGCATCAGATGACCTCACAATCATCCGACCTCAACCCAATATAGATGGTTTGGGATGAGTTGGATCGCAGAGTGAAGGAAAAGCAGCAACAAGTGCTCAGCATATGTGGGAACTCCTTCAAGGCTGTTGGAAAAGCATTCCAGGTGAAGCTGGTTGAGAGAATGCCAAGAATGTGCAAAGCTGTCATCAAGGCAAAGGGTGGCTACTAAAATATTAAATATATTTTGATTTGTTTAACACTGTTTTGGTTACTACATGATTCCATATGTGTTATTTTATAGTTTTGATAACTTCACTATTATTCTACAATGTAGAAAATAGTACAAATAAAGAAAAGCCCTTGAATGAGTAGGTGTGTCCAAACTTTTGACTGGTGCTGTATATCAAACAGTGTCTTCTGGGAGAGGATGGGGGAAGGGGAGAGTATATTCTTTCTCTCTTTCAGTCTTTCTGTCTGTTTCGCTCTCTCTCGCTCACACTCTCTAATCCTCTAGTGTCTGTGCACGTGCGTACACACGTGCGCGTGTGTGTACTCAGTCGTGAGCTTGGTTGGTTTTTGGATCACTGTCGTTCCTGATCTCTCTGTTTATCTCTCCGTCCCAGCCCTCCCTCACCTTAAATGGGAAAACATGGAATGCGGTCCGATCTGTAGGTTAAACATTGGGATTTTCTGGGAAAAGCCAACAGCTCCTACATTATTAGAGATATGGGTATAAAGACATCCTCTATGACTGGAGAGCAGCCTATCGTATCCTTATAAATACCCCCCCCCCCCCCCCCCCCCCCCCTGTTAGCAGGTGTCCTGACCCTTAGCCTTTAAGCCATGACCCCAAGTCACTCTAGTTCAGATGATGGGTGTTATCTTAATATCTGTCTAACCCTGGCATACCTCTAGTCTAGTATACAGTCACACACACACACACACACACACACACACACACACACACACACACACACACACACACACACACACACACACACACACACACACACACACACACACACACACACACACACACACACACACACTAGGTAGACCCATTTTTCTGACCTGTGGTGTTATGTAGGAGCTTAGCCGTTTCTCCAGTCAGTATAATGGAGTGGTAAGCCTACTGATTCAAGCGTGCTGAGAGGGAGACCATCTCAAGTTTGGAGAATCCCCTTTAGAGCTGCAACAATAAGCCCATCTTTAAGAGGGCCCTGTGTGTGTGTTTGGAGGGGGGGTCATTGTTAATTTCTATTAAGTGTGTGTGTGTTTGGAGGGGGGGTCATTGTTCATTTCTATTAAGTGTGTGTGTGTTTGGAGGGGGGGGGGGGGGGTCATTGTTAATTTCTATTAAGGGTGTGTGTGTTTGGAGGGAGGTGGGGTCATTGTTAATTTCTATTAAGTGAGTGTGTGTTTGGAGGGGGGGGGGGGTTCATTGTTAATTTCTATTAAGGGTGTGTGTGTTTGGAGGGAGGTGGGGTCATTGTTAATTTCTATTAAGTGAGTGTGTGTTTGGAGGGGGGGGGGGTTCATTGTTAATTTCTATTAAGTGTGTGTGTGTTTGGAGGGGAGGTCATTGTTCATTTCTATTAAGTGTGTGTGTGTTTGGAGGGGGGGTCATTGTTCATTTCTACTAAGTGTGTGTGTGTTTGGGGGGAGGGTCATTGTTCATTCCTATTAAGTGTGTGTGTGTGTTTAGAGGGGGGGTCATTGTTAATTTCTATTAAGTGTGTGTGTGTTTGGAGGGGGGGGGGGTCATTGTTAATTTCTATTAAGTGTGTGTGTTTGGAGGGGGAGGGGGTCATTGTTAATTTATATTAAGTGTGTGTGTTTGGAGGGGGAGGGGTCATAGTTAATTTCTATTAAGTGTGTGTGTGTTTGGAGGGGGGTCATTGTTAATTTCTATTAAGTGTGTGTGTTTGGAGGGGGGGTCATTGTTAATTTCTATTAAGTGTGTGTGTGTTTGGAGGGGGGGGGGGGTCATTGTTAATTTCTATTAAGTGTGTGTGTGTTTGGAGGGGGGGGGGGTCATTGTTAATTTCTATTAAGTGTGTGTGTGCTTGGTAGAGGTTTTCTAATCCTGCTGTTGTTATAAGTGTGTGTGTGCGCTTGGTAGAGGTTTTCTAATCCTGCTGTTGTCATAAGTGTGTGTGTGTGCTTGGTAGAGGTTTTCTAATCCTGCTGTTGTCATAAGTGTGTGTGTGCGCTTGGTAGAGGTTTTCTAATCCTGCTGTTGTTATAAGTGTGTGTGTGTGCTTGGTAGAGGTTTTCTAATCCTGCTGTTGTCATAAGTGTGTGTGTGCGCTTGGTAGAGGTTTTCTAATCCTGCTGTTGTTATAAGTGTGTGTGTCTTTTTGTCGGTATCTGTGTTCGTCTCTACAGTATGTCTGTGTTCGTCTCTACAGTATGTCTGTGTTCGTCTCTACAGTATGTCTGTGTTCGTCTCTACAGTATGTCTGTGTTCGTCTCTACAGTATGTCTGTGTTCGTCTCTACAGTATGTCTGTGTTCGTCTCTACAGTATGTCTGTGTTCGTCTCTACAGTATGTCTGTGTTTGTCTCTACAGTATGTCTGTGTTCGTCTCTACAGTATGTCAGTGTTCGTCTCTACAGTATGTCTGTGTTCGTCTCTACAGTATGTCTGTGTGTGTCTCTGTGTGTCTGTGTGTGTTCTCTGTGTGTCTGTGTGTGTCATTATGTGTCATTATGTGTGTGTGTTTGTGTGTGTCTCTGTGTGTATGTTGTTGAGTCATGCTGGAAAGGGCTGATGGTTCTGTAAGCATTCTGAGCTAGCATGTTGCTCTGCTGTGTGTATAACAACTCTGAGAACAGCCCTGGTTAACTTGCTGCCTGTTGTCTTAGTGGTGGTGACAGGTTTGTGACAGCTGTAGGAACAACATTGGCCAGCCGCTCTACCTACACACAGGTACATGAGAGAGAGAGAGAGAGAGAGAGAGAGAGAGAGAG
>NC_048566.1:17774808-17789808 GCF_013265735.2 Oncorhynchus mykiss | reverse complement strand
ACCTTGCTTTGTATATGGGGGCATTATCCTGCTGAAACAGAAAGGGCCTTCCCAAAACTGTTGCCACAAAGTTGTACTGTAAGCACAGAATCATCTAGAATGTCATTGTATGCTGTAGCGTTAAGATTTCCCTCCACTGGAACTAAGGGGCCTAGCCCAAACCATGAAAACAGCCCCAGACCATTATTCCTCATCCACCAAACTTTACAGTTGGCACTATGCATTCGAACAGGTTGAGTTCTCCAGGTATCCGCTAAACCTAGATTCGTCTGTTGGACTGCCAGATGGTGGCGCGTGATGCATCACTCCAGAGAACGCATTTCCACTGCTCCAGAATCCAATGGCAGCTAGCTTTACAGCCAATGCTTGGCATTGCGCCTGGTGATCTTAGGCTTGTGTGTGGCTGCTCGGCCATGGAAACCCATTTCATTATGCTCCAGTTATTGTGCTGACATTGTTTCAGAGGCAGTTTGGAACTCAATAGTGAGTGTTGCAACCGAAGACAGAATGATTTTACACGCTATATACTTCAGCATTCAGCGGTCCCATTCTGTGTGCTTGTGTAGCCTACCACTTCGTGGCTGAGCCGTTGTTGCTCCTAGACGTTTCCACTTCACAATAACAGCACTTACAATTGATCGGAGCAGCTCTAGCACGGCAGAAATTTCACAAACTGACTTGTTGGAAAGGCATCCTATGACGGTACCAGCTCTTCAGTACGGGCCATTCTACTGTCAATGTTTGTCTATGGAGATTACATGGCTGTGTGCTTGATTTTATACAGCTGTCAACAACGGGTGTAGCTGAAATAGCCAAATCCATTAATTTTGGCCATGTAGTGTATCTATCTATTTATCCATCTCTCTGTCCTGTCCGTCTGTCTTTCCCTCTCTCTCTTTCTTTCTCTCTCTCTTTCTTTCTCTCTCTCTCTCAATGTCTCTCTCCCTCTCTCTTACTTTCTCTCTATCTTTCTCTCTCTCTCTCTCTCTGTTTCTCTCTCTCTCTCTCTCTCTCTCTCTCTCTGTCTCTCTCTCAATGTCTCTCCCTCTCTCTCTCTCTGTCTCTCTCTCAATGTCTCTCCCTCTCTCTCTCTCTGTCTCTCTCTCAATGTCTTTCACTCTCTCTGTCTCTCTCTCTGTCTTCTCTTTTTCTATTTCAGCCTCCCCTGCCTTCCTCTCTCCTTCTGCCCCTCCCTCTCCCCCTCTTTCTTTCTCTTTCTCTGCCTGGTGGGGTTTGTGATGTGTATCCCTCCGCCCCTCCCTCTCCCCCCCTCTCTCTCTCTGTCTCTGCCTGGTGGGGTTTGTGATGTGTATCCCTCCGCCCCTCCCTCTCCCCCTATCTCTCTCTCTGTCTCTGCCTGGTGGGGTTTGTGATGTGTATCCCTCCGCCCCTCCCTCTCCCCGTCTCTCTCTCTCTGTCTCTGCCTGGTGGGGTTTGTGATGTGTATCCCTCCGCCCCTCCCTCTCCCCCTCTCTCTCTCTCTGTCTCTGCCTGGTGGGGTTTGTGATGTGTATCCCTCCGCCTCTCCCTCTCCCCCTCTCTCTCTCTCTCTGTCTCTGCCTGGTGGGGTTTGTTATGTGTATCCCTCCGCCCCTCCCTCTCCCCCCTCTCTCTCTCTCTGTCTCTGCCTGGTGGGGTTTGTGATGTGTATATCTCCGCCCCTCCCTCTCCCCCTCTCTCTCTCTCTGTCTCTGCCTGGTGAGGTTTGTGATGTGTATCCCTCCGCCCCTCCCTCTCCCCCTCTCTCTCTCTCTGTCTCTGCCTGGTGGGGTTTGTGATGTGTATCCCTCCGCCCCTCCCTCTCCCCCTCTCTCTCTCTCTGTCTCTGCCTGGTGGGGTTTGTGATGTGTATCCCTCCGCCCCTCCCTCTCCCTCTCTCTCTCTCTCTGTCTCTGCCTGGTGGGGTTTGTGATGTGTATCCCGCCGCCGCTCCATCTCTCTATTTTTACCTTCTCTGTGTCTGGGGATGTGAGGGGAGAAGATAGAGGGACAGGTGTACTTATGATGCTGTGTGTGTGTGTGTGTGTGTGTGTGTGTGTGTGTGTGTGTGTGTGTGTGTGTGTGTGTGTGTGTGTGTGTGTGTGTGTGTGTGTGTGTTTGTGAAGGGGAGGATAGAAAGAGGATGGAGGATAAAGGGAGTGAGTGTATGAAAAGAGGAACCAGGGGAAAATGGACTAGGGGAGTGTATGTGTGACTGAGTGTGTACGTGTGACTAAGTGTGTAGGTGTGACTGAGTGTGTACGTGTGACTGAGTGTGTAGGTGTGACTGAGTGTGTACGTGTGACTGAGTGTGTAGGTGTGACTGAGTGTGTAGGTGTGACTGGGTGTGTATGTGTGACTGAGTGTGTAGGTGTGACTGAGAGTGTAGGTGGGAATAAGTGTGTACGTGTGACTGAGTGTGTAGGTGTGACTGAGTTTCTGGTGGGACTGAGTGTGTAGGTGTGACTGAGTGTGTAGGTGTGACTGGGTGTGTACGTGTGACTGGGTGTGTAGGTGTGACTGAGTGTGTAGGTGTGACTGAGAGTGTAGGTGTGACTGAGTGTGTAGGTGTGACTGAGTGTGTAGGTGTGACTGAGTGTGTAGGTGTGACTGAGTGTGTACGTGTGACTGAGTGTGTAGGTGTGACTGAGTGTGTACGTGTAACTGAGTGTGAAGGTGTAACTGAGTGTGTATGTGTGACTGAGTGTGTAGGTGTGACTGAGTGTGTAGATGTGACTGAGTGTGTACATGTGACTGAGAGTGTAGTTGTGACTGAGTGTGTAGGTGTGACTGAGTGTGTAGGTATGACTGAGTGTGTAGGTGTGACTGAGTGTGCCTGTGTAACTGAGTGTGTACGTGTGACTGAGTGTCTACGTGTGACTGAGTGTGTACGCGTGACTGAGAGTGTAGGTTTGACTGAGTGTGTAGGTGTCACTGAGTGTGTAGGTGTGACTGAGTGTGCCTGTGTAACTGAGTGTGTACGTGTGACTGAGTGTGTAGGTGTGACTGAGTGTGTACGTGTGACTGAGAGTGTAGGTGTGACTGAGTGTGTACATGTGACTGAGTGTGTACGTGTGACTGAGAGTGTAGGTGTGACTGAGTGTGTACGTTTGACTGAGTGTGTACGTGTGACTGAGTGTGTACCTGTGACTGAGAGTGTAGGTGTGACTGATTGTGTACGTGTGACTGAGTGTGTACGTGTGACTGAGAGTGTAGGTGTGACTGAGTGTGTACGTGTGACTGAGTGTGTAGGTGTGATTGAGTGTGTACGTGTGACTGAGTGTGTACGTGTGACTGAGAGTATAGGTGTGACTGAGTGTGTAGGTGTGACTGAGTGTGTAGGTGTGACTGAGTATGCCTGTGTAACTGAGTGTGTAGGTGTGACTGAGTGTGTAGGTGTGACTGAGTGTGTAGGTGTGACTGAGTGTGTATGTGTGACTGAGTGTGTACGTGTGACTGAGAGTGTAGGTGTGACTGATTGTGTACGTGTGACTGAGTGTGTACGTGTGACTGAGAGTGTAGGTGTGACTGAGTGTAGGTGTGACTGAGTGTGTAGGTGTGACTGAGTGTGTAGGTGTGACTGAGTGTGTACGTGTGACTGAGAGTGTAGGTGTGACTGAGTGTGTACATGTGACTGAGTGTGTACGTGTGACTGAGAGTGTAGGTGTGACTGAGTGTGTACGTGTGACTGAGTGTGTATGTGTGACTGAGTGTGTAGGTGTGACTGAGAGTGTAGATGGGAATAGGTGTGTACGTGTGACTGAGTGTGTAGGTGTGACTGAGTTTCTGGTGGGACTGAGTGTGTAGGTGTGACTGAGTGTGTAGGTGTGACTGGGTGTGTACGTGTGACTGGGTGTGTAGGTGTGACTGAGTGTGTAGGTGTGACTGGGTGTGTATGTGTGACTGAGTGTGTAGGTGTGACTGAGTGTGTACGTGTGACTGAGTGTGTAGGTGTGACTGAGTGTGTAGGTGTGACTGAGTGTGTAGATGTGACTGAGTGTGTACATGTGACTGAGAGTGTAGTTGTGACTGAGTGTGTAGGTGTGACTGAGTGTGTAGGTGTGACTGAGTGTGTAGGTGTGACTGAGTGTGCCTGTGTAACTGAGTGTGCACGTGTGACTGAGTGTGTAGGTGTGACTGAGTGTGTACGTGTGACTTAGTGTGTACGTGTGACTGAGAGTGTAGGTGTGACTGATTGTGTACGTGTGACTGTGTGTGTACGTGTGACTGAGAGTGTAGGTGTGACTGAGTGTGTACGTGTGACTGTATGTGTACGTGTGACTGAGAGTGTAGGTGTGACTGAGTGTGTATGTGTGACTGAGTGTGTACGTGTGACAGAGTGTGTAGGTGTGACTGAGTGTGTACGTGTGACTGAGTGTGTACGTGTGACTGAGAGTGTAGATGTGACTGAGAGTGTAGGTGTGACTGAGTGTAGGTGTGACTGAGTGTGTAGGTGTGACTGAGTGTGTAGGTGTGACTGAGTGTGTACGTGTGACTGAGTGTGTAGGTGTGACTGAGTGTGTACGTGTAACTAAGTGTGTACGTGTAACTGATTGTGTACGTGTGACTGAGAGTGTAGGTGTGACTGATTGTGTACGTGTGACTGAGTGTGTACGTGTGACTGAGAGTGTAGGTGTGACTGAGTGTGTACGTGTGACTGAGTGTGTACGTGTGACAGAGTGTGTAGGTGTGACTGAGTGTGTACGTGTGACTGAGTGTGTACGTGTGACTGAGAGTGTAGATGTGACTGAGAGTGTAGGTGTGACTGAGTGTAGGTGTGACTGAGTGTGTAGGTGTGACTGAGTGTGTAGGTGTGACTGAGTGTGTACGTGTGACTGAGTGTGTAGGTGTGACTGAGTGTGTACGTGAAACTAAGTGTGTACGTGTAACTGATTGTGTGCGTGTGACTGAGTGTGTAGGTGTGACTGAGAGTGTAGGTGGGAATGAGTGTGTAGGTGTGACTGAGTGTGTAGGTGTGACCGAGTGTGTACGTGTGACTGAGTATGTACGTGGGACTGAGTGTGTAGGTGTGACTGAGTTTGTAGGTGGGACTGAGTGTGTAGGTGTGACTGAGTGTCTACGTGTGACTGAGAGTGTAGGTGTGACTGAGTGTGTAGGTGTGACTTAGTGTGTAGGTGTGACTGAGTGTGCCTGTGTAACTGAGTATGTACGTGTTTCTGAGTGTGTAGGTGTGACTGAGTGTGTACGTGTGACTGAGTGTGTATGTGTGACTGAGAGTGTAGGTGGGAATGAGTTTGTAGGTGTGACTGAGTGTGTAGGTGTGACTGAGTGTGTAGGTGTGACTGAATGTGTAGGTGTGACTGAATGTGTAGGTGTGACTGAGTGTGTACGTGTGACTGAAAGCAGGATTGACAGAGGCTGTGTCTGCACACACGTCCATTGTGTGTGTGTGTGTGTGTGTGTGTGTGTGTGTGTGTGTGTGTGTGTGTGTGTGTGTGTGTGTGTGTGTGTGTGTGTGTGATTTGGTGAAGGGGATGTCAGGGTGCACGTCTGTCAGTTTAAAGAGAGACATCTGTTAGGGGAAGATCCGATGAGGACGTAAGGAGGAGCAGTGTGTATGATGTGTGTGTGTGGGGGGGGGGGGGGGGGGGTGTATTAGACAGAGCTGAACTGGTGAGAAGTCTTTAGGTCTTTCGTGACACCTGGATTCTGACCTCTGTGACCTCTGTGCCCTGGGTCTGAGGGGTTAAACAGGGTTTATAAACAGGGTTTATAAACAGGGTTTAACTGCAGCTTGTCCTGGAAGGGCTGAGGCTGAACCACGCTGGAACAACACTGTGTGTGTATCACAGCTTCTTCACCATGGTCTTCACTACAGTTTGACCTCTTCACTATTATGTCAGCACTTTCCATGGCTAGTCTCAATCTTATTGTTTGGAACGTCTTGGTTTCCAAGGATGTGTCTGGGAATGGAGTGCTCAGGGCCGTGCACAGACCTTTGGGGGGGCAGCTGCTCAAAATTGAAAAAGGGCAGCCCACTGTAAGCAAGCTAGTGCCAGTGACTCCTGGGCCTAGGGAAGACGAGAGATTATTGACATCGGGAAAAGAGTGTGCTGATCATGGCGAATGATGTAAATCTGCTCTCTATGCTGTCGAAACGTATGTTTTTACTCATTTTGACTTTGTCCTGCTTCTGATATCTGCCGCTTTCAAACAAGCAGTTTGTCCTGCTTCTAATATCTGCCTCTTTCAAACAAGCAGTTTGTCCTGCTTCTGATATCTGCCTCTTCCTAACAAGCAGTTGTCCTGCTTCTGATATCTGCCTCTTTCAAACAAGCAGTTTGTCCTGCTTCTGATATCTGCCTCTTTCAAACAAGCAGTTTGTCCTGCTTCTGATATCTGCCTCTTTCAAACAAGCAGTTTGTCCTGCTTCTGATATCTGCCTCTTTCAAACAAGCAGTTTGTCCTGCTTCTGATATCTGCCTCTTCCTAACAAGCAGTTTGTCCTGCTTCTGATATCTGCCTCTTTCAAACAAGCAGTTTGTCCTGCTTCTGATATCTGCCTCTTTCTAACAAGCAGTTGTCCTGCTTCTGATATCTGCCTCTTTCAAACAAGCAGTTTGTCCTGCTTCTGATATCTGCCTCTTTCAAACAAGCAGTTTGTCCTGCTTCTGATATCTGCCTCTTTCAAACAAGCAGTTTGTCCTGCTTCTGATATCTGCCTCTTTCAAACAAGCAGTTTGTCCTGCTTCTGATATCTGCCTCTTCCTAACAAGCAGTTGAATCCCCCATTCTGTGTCCCTAACAGTGGGAGACATGACAGATCCAACTCGTCCTAGCGGTATTCAAGTCTCCCCGCTCCACGCCCCCGTAGCCAGTGGCCACTGCACGCAAGTCAGACGAGTGTGTTCTTGGAGTGGTAGGGCGGGGAATTTTGTGACATTCAAGAGTTTATAAAATTAGCTAGTTTGATGTGCAATTCATAACGTTACATTTAAAATAAACTAAACTACTAAAAGAGACAAAAAGTAATTCAAACACATGGGAGAGCAAAAGGGCACTGGCTGAGCCTCTCTGTGCACGTGTCTGGGGGTGCTTAATCCCTAATCCAGGGAAAAACTGCTTTCCAAAAGAGGGGTAGCACCTGGCATTGGAGCTCATCTCTGGAGTCTAACTAACTAACTAACTAACTAACTAACTAACTAACTAACTAACTAACTAACTAACTAACTAACTAACTAACTAACTAACTAACTAACTAAACAACTAACTAACTAACTAACTAACCAACTAACTAACTAACCAACTAAACAACTAACTAACTAACTAACCCTGTAGCCTCTATCGCCAAGTCCCATTCGTTACAAGGTGTGTTCCACTTCATAAATGAGACATTATTCTGGGTTTGTAACTGATTATTGGTAGCATGACACTCAGTATGTAGCTGCTATGGCACTGCTGCAGTTAGACTGAGATGTGCTGTAGCATTACCGCTGTCACTCAGTCTCCATTAGAAGGTTGTTTTTCACTGTTTCAGCTGGGGATGTGTATTATATCAAATCAAATCAAATGTTATTTGTCACATACACATGGTTAGCAGATGCTAATTTGAGTGAAGCGAAATGCTTGTGCTTCTAGTTCCGACAATGCAGTAATAACCAACAAGTAATCTAGCTAACAATTCCAAAACTACTACCTTATAGACACAAGTGTAAAGGGATAAAGAATATGTACAGAACGGCATAGGCAAGATGCAGTAGATGGTATCGAGTACAGTATATACATATGAGATGAGTATGTAAACAAAGTGTCATAGTTTAAAGTGGCTAGTGATACATGTATTACATAAAGATGCAGTAGATGATATAGAGTACAGTATATACGTATACATATGAGATAAATAATGTAGGGTATGTAAACATTATATTAGGTAGCATTATTTAAAGTGGCTAGTGATATATTTTAAATAAATTCCCATCAATTCCCATTATTAAAGTGGCTGGAGTTGAGTCAGTGTGTTGGCAGCAGCCACTCAATGTTAGTGGTGGCTGTTTCACAGTCTGATGGCTTTGAGATAGAAGCTATTTTTCAGTCTCTCGGTCCCTGCTTTGATGCACCTGTACTGACCTCGCCTTCTGGATAATAGTGGGGTGAACAGGCAGTGGCTCGGGTGGTGGTTGTCCTTGATGATCTTTATGGCCTTCCTGTGACATCGGGTGGTGTAGGTGTCCTGGAGGGCAGGTAGTTTGCCCCCGGTGATGCATTGTGCAGACCTCACTACCCTCTGGAGAGCCTTACGGTTGTGGGCGGAGCAGTTGCCGTACCAGGCAGTGATACAGCCCGATGTGGAGTGATAGGATGGAGGTCACGTTGCTGTTCCATGTTCCATTGTGTAGAGTCGTATGTACAGTTGAAGTCAGAAGTTTACATACACCTTAGCCAAATACATTTAAACTAAGTTTTTCACAATTCCTGACATTTAATCCTAGTAAAAATTCCCTGTTTTATGTCAGTTAGGATCACCACTTTATTTTCACGTTACTCCTTAATCGCTATGATAAATAAAATAGTTTTTCTTTAACTGAGCTGAGATTTACTTTGATGTGAAGCGTAGCAATACAGTCATTGACACAGACATGGTGGGGTAGCAGTAGCAAACTGTGTGTGTGTGTGTGGTATAGCACCACTAAATTTGTGACTGAGTGTGTAAGTGTGACTGAGTGTGTACGTGTGACTGAGTGTGTAGGTGTGACTGAATGTGTACGTGTGACTGAGTGTGTACGTGTGACTGAGTGTGTACGTGTGACTGAGTGTGTAGGTGTGACTGAATGTGTACGTGTGACTGAGTGTGTAGGTGTGACTGAGTGTGTACGTGTGACTGAGAGTGTAGGTGTGACTGAGTGTGTAGGTGTGACTGAGAGTGTAGGTGTGACTGAGTGTGTAGGTGTGACTGAGAGTGTACGTGTGACTGAGAGTGTAGGTGTGACTGATTGTGTAGGTGTGACTGAGTGTGTAGGTGTGACTGAGTGTGTAGGTGTGACTGAGTGTGTAGGTGTGACTGAGAGTCTAGGTGTGACTGAGTGTGTAGGTGTGACTGAGAGTGTAGGTGTGACTGAGTGTAGGTGTGACTGAGTGTGTAGGTGTGACTGAGAGTGTAGGTGTGACTGAGTGTGTAGGTGTGACTGAGAGTGTAGGTGTGACTGAGTGTGTACGTGTGACTGAGAGTGTAGGTGTGACTGAGTGTGTACGTGTGACTGAGAGTGTAGGTGTGACTGAGTGTGTAGGTGTGACTAAGTGTGTAGGTGTGACTGAGAGTGTAGGTGTGACTGAGTGTGTACGTGTGACTGAGAGTGTAGGTGTGACTGAGTGTGTACGTGTGACTGAGAGTGTAGGTGTGACTGAGTGTGTAGGTGTGACTGAGTGTGTACGTGTGACTGAGAGTGTAGGTGTGACTGAGTGTGTAGGTGTGACTAAGTGTGTAGGTGTGACTGAGAGTGTAGGTGTGACTGAGTGTGTAGGTGTGACTGAGTGTGTAGGTGTGACTGAGTGTGTACGTGTGACTGAGAGTGTAGGTGTGACTGAGTGTGTAGGTGTGACTAAGTGTGTAGGTGTGACTGAGAGTGTAGGTGTGACTGAGTGTGTAGGTGTGACTAAGTGTGTAGGTGTGACTGAGAGTGTAGGTGTGACTGAGAGTGTACGTGTGACTAAGTGTGTAGGTGTGACTGAGTGTGTACGTGTGACTAAGTGTGTAGGTGTGACTGAGTGTGTAGGTGTGACTGAGTGTGTAGGTGTGACTAAGTGTGTAGGTGTGACTGAGTGTGTAGGTGTGACTAAGTGTGTAGGTGTGACTGAGAGTGTAGGTGTGACTGAGAGTGTAGGTGTGACTGAGTGTGTAGGTGTGACTGAGAGTGTAGGTGTGACTGAGTGTGTAGGTGTGACTGAGAGTGTAGGTGTGACTGAGTGTGTAGGTGTGACTGAGAGTGTAGGTGTGACTAAGAGTGTAGGTGTGACTGAGAGTGTAGGTGTGACTGAGTGTGTAGGAGTAGCAAATTGAGCAAACACGTAAGTGTTTAAGTTGACAGAATTTTTGCCTATATTTTCTCATGTTGGAGATAGTTTTGGGCCAACTAAAAATGTTAAATTCAGGTAACACTTTGACCGAAAAGTGAATTAAACAAAAAAGGTGTGGAACCAGTTAAAATGAATTGAAACAACAAAAACATGTTTTACAGTGTATCTCTCCTCCTCCTCTCCATTGGTGCTTCTATTCACACAGACAACTACCCATCTTCATCTTCTCCTCTCTCGCCTTTTCTCTCTATCCGTTTACTTGTCCATATGCAAACAGGGTACAGCATCTCTCTCTCCCTCTCCCTCTCTCTCTCTCGCCCTCGCCCTCTCCCTCTCCCTCTGTCTGTCTCTCTATTTCTCCCTCTCCCTCTCCCTCTGTCTGTCTCTCTCCCTCTCCCTCTCCCTCTCCCTCTCCCTCTGTCTGTCTCTCTACTTCTCCCTCTCCCTCTCCCTCTCCCTCTCCCTCTGTCTGTCTCTCTCCCTCTCCCTCTCCCTCTGTCTGTCTCTCTATCTCTCCCTCTTTGTCTCTCTCTCTTTCTCAAGACAAATTACCCTCTAATTGCTCACGTTCCAATTAATACTTACAGTGCCTTGCGAAAGTATTCGGCCCCCTTGAACTTTGCGACCTTTTGGCACATTTCAGGCTTCAAACATAAAGATATGAAACTGTATTTTTTTGTGAAGAATCAACAAGTGGGACACAATCATGAAGTGGAACGACATTTATTGGATATTTCAAACTTTTTTAACAAATCAAAAACTGAAAAATTGGGCGTGCAAAATTATTCAGCCCCCTTAAGTTAATACTTTGTAGCGCCACCTTTTACTGCGATTACAGCTGTAAGTCGCTTGGGGTATGTCTCTATCAGTTTTGCACATCGAGAGACTGACATTTTTCCCATTCCTCCTTGCAAAACAGCTCGAGCTCAGTGAGGTTGGATGGAGAGCATTTGTGAACAGCAGTTTTCAGTTCTTTCCACAGATTCTCGATTGGATTCAGGTCTGGACTTTGACTTGGCCATTCTAACACCTGGATATGTTTATTTTTGAACCATTCCATTGTAGATTTTGCTTTATGTTTTGGATCATTGTCTTGTTGGAAGACAAATCTCCGTCCCAGTCTCAGGTCTTTTGCAGACTCCATCAGGTTTTCTTCCAGAATGGTCCTGTATTTGGCTCCATCCATCTTCCCATCAATTTTAACCATCTTCCCTGTCCCTGCTGAAGAAAAGCAGGCCCAAACCATGATGCTGCCACCACCATGTTTGACAGTGGGGATGGTGTGTTCAGCTGTGTTGCTTTTACGCCAAACATAACGTTTTGCATTGTTGCAAAATGGTTTCATCTGACCAGAGCACCTTCTTCCACATGTTTGGTGTGTCTCCCAGGTGGCTTGTGGCAAACTTTAAACAACACTTTTTATGGATATCTTTAAGAAATGGCTTTCTTCTTGCCACTCTTCCATAAAGGCCAGATTTGTGCAATATACGACTGATTGTTGTCCTATGGACAGAGTCTCCCACCTCAGCTGTAGATCTCTGCAGTTCATCCAGAGTGATCATGGGCCTCTTGGCTGCATCTCTGATCAGTCTTCTCCTTGTATGAGCTGAAAGTTTAGAAGGACGGCCAGGTCTTGGTAGATTTGCAGTGGTCTGATACTCCTTCCATTTCAATATTATCGCTTGCACAGTGCTCCTTGGGATGTTTAAAGCTTGGGAAATCTTTTTGTATCCAAATCCGGCTTTAAACTTCTTCACAACAGTATCTCGGACCTGCCTGGTGTGTTCCTTGTTCTTCATGATGCTCTCTGCGCTTTTAACGGACCTCTGAGACTATCACAGTGCAGGTGCATTTATACGGAGACTTGATTACACACAGGTGGATTGTATTTATCATCATTAGTCATTTAGGTCAACATTGGATCATTCAGAGATCCTCACTGAACTTCTGGAGAGAGTTTGCTGCACTGAAAGTAAAGGGGCTGAATAATTTTGCACGCCCAATTTTTCATTTTTTGATTTGTTAAAAAAGTTTGAAATATCCAATAAATATTGTTCCACTTCATGATTGTGTCCCACTTGTTGTTGATTCTTCACAAAAAAAATACAGTTTTATATCTTCATGTTCGAAGCCTGAAATGTGACAAAAGGTCGCAAAGTTCAAGGGGGCCGAATACTTTCGCAAGGCACTGTAGTTAACACAAACCATCTGCACACACACACACTCACACTCACACATGAAAGACTATATTTACAGTTGAGTCAGAAGTTTACATACACCTTAGCCAAATACATTTAAACTCAGTTTTTCACAATTCCTGACATTTAATCCTAGTAAAAATTCCCTGTCTTATGTCAGTTAGAATCACCAATTTATTTTAAGAATGTGAAATGTCAGAATAATAGTAGAGAGAATGATTTATTTCAGCTTTTATTTCTTTCATCACATTCCCAGAAGTTTACATACACTCAATTAGTATTTGGTTACATTGCTTTTAACTTGTTTAACTTGGGTCAAACGTTTCGGGTAGCCTTCCACAAGCTTCCCACAATAAGTTGGGTGAATTTTGGTCGAATCCTCCTGACAGAGCTGGTGTAACTGAGTCAGGTTTGTAGGCCTCCTTGCTCAGACACGCTTTTTCAGTTCTGCCCACAAATGTTCTGTAGGATTGAGGTCAGGGCTTTGTGATGGCCACTCCAATAACTTGACTTTGTTGTCCTTAAGCCATTTTGCCACAACTTTGGAAGTACAGTGCCTTGCGAAAGTATTCGGCCCCCTTCAACTTTGCGACCTTTTGCCACATTTCAGGCTTCAAACATAAAGATATAAAACTGTATTTTTTTGTGAAGAATCAACAACAAGTGGGACACAATCACGAAGTGGAACGACATTTATTGGTTATTTCAAACTTTTTCAACAATTCAAAAACTGAAAAATTGGTTGTGCAAAATTATTCAGCCCCCTTAAGTTAATACTTTGTAGCGCCACCTTTTGCTGCGATTACAGCTGTAAGTCGCTTGGGGTATGTCTCTATCAGTTTTGCACATCGAGAGACTGACATTTTTTCCTATTCCTCCTTGTAAAACAGCTCGAGCTCAGTGAGGTTGGATGGAGAGCATTTGTGAACAGCAGTTTTCAGTTCTTTCCACAGATTCTCGATTGGATTCAGGTCTGGACTTTGACTTGGCCATTCTAACACCTGGATATGTTTATTTTTGAACCATTCCATTGTAGATTTTGCTTTATGTTTTGGATCATTGTCTTGTTGGAAGACAAATCTCCGTCCCAGTCTCAGGTCTTTTGCAGACTCCATCAGGTTTTCTTCCAGAATGGTCCTGTATTAAGCTCCATCCATCTTCCCATCAATTTTAACCATCTTCCCTGTCCCTGCTGAAGAAAAGCAGGCCCAAACCATGATGCTGCCACCACCATGTTTGACAGTGGGGATGGTGTGTTCAGCTGTGTTGCTTTTACGCCAAACATAACGTTTTGCATTGTTGCCAAAAAGTTCAATTTTGGTTTCATCTGACCAGAGCACCTTCTTCCACATGTTTGGTGTGTCTCCCAGGTGGCTTGTGGCAAACTTTAAACAACACTTTTTATGGATATCTTTAAGAAATGGCTTTCTTCTTGCCACTCTTCCATAAAGGCCAGATTTGTGCAATATACGACTGATTGTTGTCCTATGGACAGAGTCTCCCACCTCAGCTGTAGATCTCTGCAGTTCATCCAGAGTGATCATGGGCCTCTTGGCTGCATCTCTGATCAGTCTTCTCCTTGTATGAGCTGAAAGTTTAGAGGGACGGCCAGGTCTTGGTAGATTTGCAGTGCTCCTTGGGATGTTTAAAGCTTGGGAAATCTTTTTGTATCCAAATCCGGCTTTAAACTTCTTCACAACAGTATCTCGGACCTGCCTGGTGTGTTCCTTGTTCTTCATGATGCTCTCTGCGCTTTTAACGGACCTCTGAGTCTATCACAGTGCAGGTGCATTTATACGGAGACTTGATTACACACAGGTGGATTGTATTTATCATCATTAGTCATTTAGGTCAACATTGGATCATTCAGAGATCCTCACTGAACTTCTGGAGAGAGTTTGCTGCACTGAAAGTAAAGGGGCTGAATAATTTTGCACGCCCAATTTTTCAGTTTTTGATTTGTTAAAAAAGTTTGAAATATCCAATAAATGTCGTTCCACTTCATGATTGTGTCCCACTTGTTGTTGATTCTTCACAAAAAAATACAGTTTTATATCTTTATGATCGAAGCCTGAAATGTGGCAAAAGGTCGCAAAGTTCAAGGGGGCCGAATACTTTCGCAAGGCACTGTATGCTTGGGGTCATTGTTCATTTGGAAGACCCATTTGCGACCAAGCTTTAACTTCCTGACTGATGTCTTGAGATGTTGCTTCAATATATCCACATAATTTTCTTTCCTCATGATGCCATCTATTTTGTGAAGTGCACCAGTCCCTCCTGCAGCAAAGCACCCCTACAACATGATGCTGCCAGCACCGTGCTTCACGTTTGGGATGGTGTTCTTTGGCTTGCAAGCCTCCCCCTTTTCCTCCAAACATAATGATGGTCATTTTGGCCAAAAGGTTCTATTTTTGTTTCATCAGACCAGAGGACATTTCTCCAAAAAGTACGATCTTTGTCCATATGTCCAGTTGCAAACCGTAGTCTGGATTTTTTTATGGCGGTTTTGGATCAGTGGCTTCTTCCTTGCTGAGCGGCCTTTCAGGTTATGTCGATATAGGACTCGTTTTACTGTGGATATAGATACTTTTGTACCTGTTTCCTCCAGCATCTTCACAAGGTCCTTTGCTGTTGTTCTGGGATTGATTTGCACTTTTTGCACCAAAGTACATTCATCTCTAGGAGACATGGGTCTCCTTCCTGAGCGGTATGATGGCTGTGTGGTCCCATGGTGTTAATTATTGCATACTATTGTTTGTACAGATGAATGTGGTACCTTCAGGCGTTTGGA
>NC_048566.1:17752308-17769808 GCF_013265735.2 Oncorhynchus mykiss | reverse complement strand
CACAAAATAGATGGCTTAAGGACAACAAAGTCAAGGTATTGGAGTGGCCATCACAAAGCCCTGACCTCAATCCTATAGAAAATTTGTTGGCAGAACTGAAAATGTGTGTGCGAGCAAGAAGGCCTACAAACCTGACTCAGTTACACTAGCCCTGTCAGGAGGAATGGACCAAAATTCACCCAATTTATTGTGGGAAGCTTGTGGAAGGCTACCCGAAACGTTTGACCCAAGTTCAACAATTGAAAGGCAATGCAACCAAATACTAATTGAGTGTATGTAAACTTCTGGGAATGTGATGAAAGAAGTAAAAGCTTAAATAAATAATTCTCTCTACTATTATTCTGGCATTTCACATTCTTAAAATAAAGTGGTGATTCTAACTGACCTAAGACAGGGAATTTTTACTAGGATTAAATGTCAGGATTTGTGAAAAACTGAGTTTAAATGTATTTGGCTAAGGTGTATGTAAACTTCTGACTCAACTGTAAATATAGTCTTTCATGTGTGAGTGTGAGTGTGTGTGTGTGCAGATGGTTTGTGTTAACCAAGTCTTAATTGGAACGTGAGCAATTAGAGGGTAATTTGTCTTGAGAAAGAGAGAGAGAGAAAGAGGGAGAGATAGAGAGACAGAGGGAGAGGGAGAGGGAGAGATAGAGAGACAGACAGAGGGAGAGGGAGAGGGAGAAATAGAGAGACAGACAGAGGGAGAGGGAGAGGGAGAGGGCGAGGGCGAGAGAGAGAGAGGGAGAGGGAGAGAGAGATGCTGTACCCTGTTTGCATATGGACAAGTAAACGGATAGAGAGAAAAGGCGAGAGAGGAGAAGATGAAGATGGGTAGTTGTCTGTGTGAATAGAAGCACCAATGGAGAGGAGGAGGAGAGATACACTGTAAAACATGTTTTTGTTGTTTCAATTCATTTTAACTGGTTCCACACCTTTTTTGTTTAATTCACTTTTCGGTCAAAGTGTTACCTGAATTTAACATTTTTAGTTGGCCCAAAACTATCTCCAACATGAGAAAATATAGGCAAAAATTCAGTCAACTTAAACACTTACGTGTTTGCTCAATTTGTCTCATACGTTCATTCAACTAGAAGTTATTATTTTGGCTTTTACCCCCGTAAAAGGCTGTGGAAGTAGTTACACACAGTGCTTGTAACATACAATGTTTTCAGCTTACATATTTGACATTGTGCATATTCATTTCTACAGTAATTATTATTCAACATGTCCTCACCTGGGAGTTGAACTCACAACCTTCTGGTTCACAGCATTCCATTTTCCTGTTACTCCACCATGTCTGTGTCAATGACTGATTTCACTGTATTGCTACACTTTTCACATCAAAGTAATCTCAGCTCAGTAAAAGAAAAACAATTTTATTTATCATAGCGATTAAGGAGTGTCATTAAAACAGAGTAATGCCCCACCAACATTAGACAACGATACAGAAACAACTCAAATAGCGTAAATAAGTCAAATCAATGATGAGAGAATAGTCAGATTAACTGATAATTGATACAGAATTGGTGGCGTTGCAGGAAGATCGGAATGCCATTAAGGAGGTTGTGAGTTCAAATCCCAGGTGAGGACATGAATAATAATTAGCAATTAAACACTGGAGTGATGGATAGTGCAGATGATGAATGTGTAATAATTACTGTAGAAATGAACATGCACAATGTCATCATGTACATCATCCTGTGTCAAATATGTAAGTTTAAAATGTTTTATGTTAAAGGCACTGTGTGTGTAACTAGTTCCACAGCTTTTTGTTGTTGCAGTTAAAAATATATTTCTAGTTGAATGAACATATGAGACAAAATTGGCAATATCGACAATATCGGCAGACTCAACAGCCTTGGTTTCTCAAATGACTGCCTCGCCTGGTTCACCAACTACTTGTCAGAGTTCAGTGTGTCAAATCGGAGGGCCTGTTGTCCGGACCTCTGGCAGTCTCTATGGGGGTGTCACAGGGTTCAATTCTCTGGCCGACTCTTATGTCTGTAAATATATCAATGATGTCGCTCTTGGTGCTGGTGATTCCCTGATCCACCTCTACGCAGACGACACCATTCTGTATACATCTGGCCATTCTTTGGACAATGTGTTAACTAACCTCCAGACGAGCTTCAATGCCATACAACTCTCCTTCCGTGGCCTCCAACTGCTCTTAAATCCAAGTAAAACTAAATACATGCTCTTCAAACGATTGCTGCCCGCACCTGCCTGCCCGTCCAGCATCACTACTCTGGACGGTTCTGACTTGAATGGACGGTTCTGACTGAATATGTGGACAACTACAAATACCTAGGTGTCTGGTTAGACTGTAAACTCTCTTTCCAGACTCACATTAAGCATCTCCAATCCAGAATGTATTCTAGAATCGGTTTCCTATTCTGCAACAAAGCATCCTTCACTCATGCTGCCAAACATACCCTCGGAAAACTGTCATTTACAAATTAGCCTCCAACTCTACCCAACAAATTGGATGCAGTCTATCACAGTGCCATCAGTTTTGTCACCAAAGCCCATATACTACCCACCACTGCGACCTGTATGCTCTCGTTGGCTGTCCCTCGCTTCATATTCGTTGCCAAACCCACTGGCTCCTCCAGGTCATCTATAAGTCTTTCCTAGGTAAAGCCCTGCCTTATCTCAGCTCACTGGTCACCATAATATAATTAATAATTAATTATAATAATTGTAATTATTTCGCCACTATGGCCTATTTATTACCTTACTTTCTAATCTTACTACGTTTGCACACACTGTATATATATTTTTCTACTGTGTTATTGTTTGTTAATTCCATGTGTAACTCTGTTGTTTGTGTTGCACTGCTTTGCTTTATCTTGGCCAGGTCGCAGTTGTAAATGAGAACTTGTTCTCAACTGGCCTACCTGGTTAAATAAAGGTGAAATATATATATATATATTTTTAGCAAACACATCATTTTAAGTTGACTGTATTTTTGCCTACATTTTTTCATGTTGGAGATAAGTTTGGCGCAACTAAAAATGTTAAGTTCAGGTAACACTTTGGCTGAATTAGTTGAAACAACTAGATGTGTGTTTTTACAGTGTAAAGGGAATAGAGAGGGGTGTAATGTGGTAGAGGGAGTAAGACCACTGAACAACTAGATGTGTGTTTACAGTGTAAAGGGAAGAGAGAGGGGTGTAATGTGGTAGAGGGAGTAAGACCACTGAACAACTAGATGTGTGTTTACAGTGTAAAGGGAAGAGAGAGGGGTGTAATGTGGTAGAGGGAGTCAGACCACTGAAGCAGGAACTAGACATTATTTCTATTTCATTCTCCAGCTCAAGGGAATTTAAAGTACTATACTGTATAAACTCCTCTCCTCTCCTCCCTCTCCTCTCCTCTCCTCTCCTCTCCTCTCCTCTCCTCTCCTCTCCTCTCCTCTCCTCTCCTCTCCTCTCCTCTCCTCTCCTCTCCTGTCCTCCCCTCCCCTCCCCTCCCCTCCCCTCTCCTCTCCTCTCCTCTCCTCTCCTCTCCTCTCCTCTCCTCTCCTCTCCCTTCCCCACTGACTACCATTGTCCTCCCTCCTTCTCTCTCTCTCTATTCAGTGATCCTCATGCAGTTCTTTCCTCAGTCTTTCTATCCATCTGTTCCCTCCCTGCTAATCTTCCCCTCTCTATTTTTACCTCTTTACCTCTCCTCCTCCTCCTCCTCCTCCTACACCTCCTCCTCCTCCTCCTCCTCCTCCACCTCCTCCTCTTTCTTTGTTTATCCCAAGAGCACAGCCGTCACCCCTGGCAACTGGCATCCTTGTTTACCTGCCGAGCGTGTCGTCATGGGATTGCCATGACAACAAGGCAGTTGCCATGCCAATGTGAAGTGCCATTGTGTTGTAGAAACCTCTACCTCTCGCCTGCCCATCGCTCTCTATTTAACCTTTATTTGACCAGGAAGTCCTACTGAGACCAAGGTCACTGTTACAGAAGAGCCCTGAATTACAGATAATTACTCAAATACACACATCAATGTATCTGTTTCTCTTTATATTCTCTCTCTCTTATGAATATTCTGTCCTTCTCTACCTGCTGTCAGACACATATATAGCTGTGTGTACACACACATGTGCGCCCACACACACACACACACACACAGACACACACACACACACGTACAGAGTAACAATGCACAAAGAGAGGGCGACGCATATGGGGGGATGGAATAAGGAATGGATGGATGGATGGATGGATGGGGGCATAGAGAGAGGGACAGAGAGATGGGTTAGAGTGAACACATCCTGTTACAGTAGTCTAATTACACACTGAGAGATCAAATCCTGGTCCAGCAGCCTAATTACACACTGAGAGATCAAATCCTGGTCCAGCAGCCTAATTACACACTGAGAGATCAAATCCTGGTCCAGTAGTCTAATTACACACTGAGAGATCAAATCCTGGTCCAGCAGCCTAATTACACACTGAGAGATCAAATCCTGGTCCAGTAGTCTAATTACACACTGAGAGATCAAATCCTGGTCCAGTAGTCTAATTACACACTGAGAGATCAAATCCTGGTCCAGCAGTCTAATTACACACTGAGAGATCAAATCCTGGTCCAGCAGTCTAATTACACACTGAGAGATCAAATCCTGGTCCAGCAGCCTAATTACACACTGAGAGATCAAATCCTGGTCCAGCAGCCTAATTACACACTGAGAGATCAAATCCTGGTCCAGCAGCCTAATTACACACTGAGAGATCAAATCCTGGTCCAGTAGTCTAATTACACACTGAGAGATCAAATCCTGGTCCAGTAGTCTAATTACACACTGAGAGATCAAATCCTGGTCCAGTAGTCGAATTACACACTGAGAGATCAAATCCTGGTCCAGTAGTCTAATTACACACTGAGAGATCAAATCCTGGTCCAGCAGCCTAATTGCACACTGAGAGATCAAATCCTGGTCCAGCAGCCTAATTACACACTGAGAGATCAAATCCTGGTCCAGCAGCCTAATTACACACTGAGAGATCAAATCCTGGTCCAGCAGCCTAATTACACACTGAGAGATCAAATCCTGGTCCAGCAGCCTAATTACACACTGAGAGATCAAATCCTGGTCCAGTAGTCTAATTACACACTGAGAGATCAAATCCTGGTCCAGCAGCCTAATTACACACTGAGAGATCAAATCCTGGTCCAGCAGCCTAATTACACACTGAGAGATCAAATCATGGTCCAGCAGCCTAATTACACACTGAGAGATCAAATCCTGGTCCAGCAGTCTAATTACACACTGAGAGATCAAATCCTGGTCCAGCAGTCTAATTACACACTGAGAGATCAAATCCTGGTCCAGTAGTCTAATTACACACTGAGAGATCAAATCCTGGTCCAGTAGTCTAATTACACACTGAGAGATCAAATCCTGGTCCAGCAGTCTAATTACACACTGAGAGATCAAATCCTGGTCCAGCAGTCTAATTACACACTGAGAGATCAAATCCTGGTCCAGCAGCCTAATTACACACTGAGAGATCAAATCCTGGTCCAGCAGCCTAATTACACACTGAGAGATCAAATCCTGGTCCAGTAGTCTAATTACACGCTGAGAGATCAAATCCTGGTCCAGCAGCCTAATTACACACTGAGAGATCAAATCCTGGTCCAGTAGTCTAATTACACGCTGAGAGATCAAATCCTGGTCCAGCAGTCTAATTACACACTGAGAGATCAAATCCTGGTCCAGTAGTCTAATTACACACTGAGATATCAAATCCTGGTCCAGCAGCCTAATTACACACTGAGAGATCAAATCCTGGTCCAGCAGCCTAATTACACACTGAGAGATCAAATCCTGGTCCAGCAGCCTAATTACACGCTGAGAGATCAAATCCTGGTCCAGCAGTCTAATTACACACTGAGAGATCAAATCCTGGTCCAGTAGTCTAATTACACACTGAGAGATCAAATCCTGGTCCAGTAGTCTAATTACACACTGAGAGATCAAATCCTGGTCCAGCAGCCTAATTACACACTGAGAGATCAAATCCTGGTCCAGCAGCCTAATTACACACTGAGAGATCAAATCCTGGTCCAGCAGTCTAATTTTACGCTGAGAGATCAAATCCTGGTCCAGCAGTCTAATTACACACTGAGAGATCAAATCCTGGTCCAGTAGTCTAATTACACACTGAGAGATCAAATCCTGGTCCAGCAGTCTAATTACACACTGAGAGATCAAATCCTGGTCCAGTAGTCTAATTACACACTGAGAGATCAAATCCTGGTCCAGCAGCCTAATTACACACTGAGAGATCAAATCCTGGTCCAGCAGCCTAATTACACACTGAGAGATCAAATCCTGGTCCAGCAGTCTAATTTTACGCTGAGAGATCAAATCCTGGTCCAGCAGTCTAATTACACACTGAGAGATCAAATCCTGGTCCAGTAGTCTAATTACACACTGAGAGATCAAATCCTGGTCCAGCAGCCTAATTACACACTGAGAGATCAAATCCTGGTCCAGCAGTCTAATTACACACTGAGAGATCAAATCCTGGTCCAGCACTCTAATTACACACTGAGAGATCAAATCCTGGTCCAGTAGTCGAATTACACACTGAGAGATCAAATCCTGGTCCAGTAGTCTAATTACACACTGAGAGATCAAATCCTGGTCCAGCAGCCTAATTACACACTGAGAGATCAAATCCTGGTCCAGCAGCCTAATTACACACTGAGAGATCAAATCATGGTCCAGCAGCCTAATTACACACTGAGAGATCAAATCCTGGTCCAGCAGTCTAATTACACACTGAGAGATCAAATCCTGGTCCAGCAGTCTAATTACACACTGAGAGATCAAATCCTGGTCCAGTAGTCTAATTACACACTGAGAGATCAAATCCTGGTCCAGTAGTCTAATTACACACTGAGAGATCAAATCCTGGTCCAGCAGTCTAATTACACACTGAGAGATCAAATCCTGGTCCAGCAGTCTAATTACACACTGAGAGATCAAATCCTGGTCCAGCAGCCTAATTACACACTGAGAGATCAAATCCTGGTCCAGCAGCCTAATTACACACTGAGAGATCAAATCCTGGTCCAGTAGTCTAATTACACGCTGAGAGATCAAATCCTGGTCCAGCAGCCTATTTACACACTGAGAGATCAAATCCTGGTCCAGTAGTCTAATTACACGCTGAGAGATCAAATCCTGGTCCAGCAGTCTAATTACACACTGAGAGATCAAATCCTGGTCCAGTAGTCTAATTACACACTGAGATATCAAATCCTGGTCCAGCAGCCTAATTACACACTGAGAGATCAAATCCTGGTCCAGCAGCCTAATTACACACTGAGAGATCAAATCCTGGTCCAGCAGCCTAATTACACGCTGAGAGATCAAATCCTGGTCCAGCAGTCTAATTACACACTGAGAGATCAAATCCTGGTCCAGTAGTCTAATTACACACTGAGAGATCAAATCCTGGTCCAGTAGTCTAATTACACACTGAGAGATCAAATCCTGGTCCAGCAGCCTAATTACACACTGAGAGATCAAATCCTGGTCCAGCAGCCTAATTACACACTGAGAGATCAAATCCTGGTCCAGCAGTCTAATTTTACGCTGAGAGATCAAATCCTGGTCCAGCAGTCTAATTACACACTGAGAGATCAAATCCTGGTCCAGTAGTCTAATTACACACTGAGAGATCAAATCCTGGTCCAGCAGTCTAATTACACACTGAGAGATCAAATCCTGGTCCAGTAGTCTAATTACACACTGAGAGATCAAATCCTGGTCCAGCAGCCTAATTACACACTGAGAGATCAAATCCTGGTCCAGCAGCCTAATTACACACTGAGAGATCAAATCCTGGTCCAGCAGTCTAATTTTACGCTGAGAGATCAAATCCTGGTCCAGCAGCCTAATTACACACTGAGAGATCAAATCCTGGTCCAGTAGTCTAATTACACGCTGAGAGATCAAATCCTGGTCCAGCAGCCTAATTACACACTGAGAGATCAAATCCTGGTCCAGTAGTCTAATTACACGCTGAGAGATCAAATCCTGGTCCAGCAGTCTAATTACACACTGAGAGATCAAATCCTGGTCCAGTAGTCTAATTACACACTGAGATATCAAATCCTGGTCCAGCAGCCTAATTACACACTGAGAGATCAAATCCTGGTCCAGCAGCCTAATTACACACTGAGAGATCAAATCCTGGTCCAGCAGCCTAATTACACGCTGAGAGATCAAATCCTGGTCCAGCAGTCTAATTACACACTAAGAGATCAAATCCTGGTCCAGTAGTCTAATTACACACTGAGAGATCAAATCCTGGTCCAGTAGTCTAATTACACACTGAGAGATCAAATCCTGGTCCAGCAGCCTAATTACACACTGAGAGATCAAATCCTGGTCCAGCAGCCTAATTACACACTGAGAGATCAAATCCTGGTCCAGCAGTCTAATTTTACGCTGAGAGATCAAATCCTGGTCCAGCAGTCTAATTACACACTGAGAGATCAAATCCTGGTCCAGTAGTCTAATTACACACTGAGAGATCAAATCCTGGTCCAGCAGTCTAATTACACACTGAGAGATCAAATCCTGGTCCAGTAGTCTAATTACACACTGAGAGATCAAATCCTGGTCCAGCAGCCTAATTACACACTGAGAGATCAAATCCTGGTCCAGCAGCCTAATTACACACTGAGAGATCAAATCCTGGTCCAGCAGTCTAATTTTACGCTGAGAGATCAAATCCTGGTCCAGCAGTCTAATTACACACTGAGAGATCAAATCCTGGTCCAGTAGTCTAATTACACACTGAGAGATCAAATCCTGGTCCAGCAGCCTAATTACACACTGAGAGATCAAATCCTGGTCCAGCAGTCTAATTACACACTGAGAGATCAAATCCTGGTCCAGCAGTCTAATTACACACTGAGAGATCAAATCCTGGTCCAGCACTCTAATTACACACTGAGAGATCAAATCCTGGTCCAGTAGTCTAATTACACACTGAGAGATCAAATCCTGGTCCAGCAGTCTAATTACACACTGAGAGATCAAATCCTGGTCCAGCAGTCTAATTACACACTGAGAGATCAAATCCTGGTCCAGCAGTCTAATTACACACTGAGAGATCAAATCCTGGTCCGGCAGCCTAATTACACACTGAGAGATCAAATCCTGGTCCAGCAGTCTAATTACACGCTGAGAGATCAAATCCTGGTCCAGCAGTCTAATTACACACTGAGAGATCAAATCCTGGTCCAGTAGTCTAATTACACACGGAGAGATCAAATCCTGGTCCAGCAGCCTAATTACACACTGAGAGATCAAATCCTGGTCCAGCAGCCTAATTACACACTGAGAGATCAAATCCTGGTCCAGCAGCCTAATTACACACTGAGAGATCAAATCCTGGTCCAGCAGCCTAATTACACACTGAGAGATCAAATCCTGGTCCAGTAGTCTAATTACACACTGAGAGATCAAATCCTGGTCCAGCAGCCTAATTGCACACTGAGAGATCAAATCCTGGTCCAGCAGCCTAATTACACACTGAGAGATCAAATCCTGGTCCAGCAGCCTAATTACACACTGAGAGATCAAATCCTGGTCCAGCAGCCTAATTACACACTGAGAGATCAAATCCTGGTCCAGCAGCCTAATTACACACTGAGAGATCAAATCCTGGTCTAGTAGTCTAATTACACACTGAGAGATCAAATCCTGGTCCAGCAGCCTAATTACACACTGAGAGATCAAATCCTGGTCCAGCAGCCTAATTACACACTGAGAGATCAAATCCTGGTCCAGTAGTCTAATTACACACTGAGAGATCAAATCCTGGTCCAGCAGCCTAATTACACACTGAGAGGTCAAATCCTGGTCCAGCAGTCTAATTACACACTGAGAGATCAAATCCTGGTCCAGCAGCCTAATTACACACTGAGAGATCAAATCCTGGTCCAGCAGCCTAATTACACACTGAGAGATCAATCCTGGTCCAGCAGCCTAATTACACACTGAGAGATCAAATCCTGGTCCAGCCGCCTAATTACACACTGAGAGATCAAATCCTGGTCCAGCAGCCTAATTACACACTGAGAGATCAAATCCTGGTCCAGCAGTCTAATTACACACTGAGAGATCAAATCCTGGTCCAGTAGTCTAATTACACACTGAGAGATCAAATCCTGGTCCAGTAGTCTAATTACACACTGAGAGATCAAATCCTGGTCCAGCAGCCTAATTACACACTGAGAGATCAAATCCTGGTCCAGCAGCCTAATTACACACTGAGAGATCAAATCCTGGTCCAGCAGTCTAATTTTACGCTGAGAGATCAAATCCTGGTCCAGCAGTCTAATTACACACTGAGAGATCAAATCCTGGTCCAGTAGTCTAATTACACACTGAGAGATCAAATCCTGGTCCAGCAGCCTAATTACACACTGAGAGATCAAATCCTGGTCCAGCAGTCTAATTACACACTGAGAGATCAAATCCTGGTCCAGCAGTCTAATTACACACTGAGAGATCAAATCCTGGTCCAGCACTCTAATTACACACTGAGAGATCAAATCCTGGTCCAGTAGTCTAATTACACACTGAGAGATCAAATCCTGGTCCAGCAGTCTAATTACACACTGAGAGATCAAATCCTGGTCCAGCAGTCTAATTACACACTGAGAGATCAAATCCTGGTCCAGCAGTCTAATTACACACTGAGAGATCAAATCCTGGTCCGGCAGCCTAATTGCACACTGAGAGATCAAATCCTGGTCCAGCAGTCTAATTACACGCTGAGAGATCAAATCCTGGTCCAGCAGCCTAATTACACACTGAGAGATCAAATCCTGGTCCAGCAGCCTAATTACACACTGAGAGATCAAATCCTGGTCCAGCAGCCTAATTACACACTGAGAGATCAAATCCTGGTCCAGCAGCCTAATTACACACTGAGAGATCAAATCCTGGTCCAGTAGTCTAATTACACACTGAGAGATCAAATCCTGGTCCAGCAGCCTAATTGCACACTGAGAGATCAAATCCTGGTCCAGCAGCCTAATTACACACTGAGAGATCAAATCCTGGTCCAGCAGCCTAATTACACACTGAGAGATCAAATCCTGGTCCAGCAGCCTAATTACACACTGAGAGATCAAATCCTGGTCCAGCAGCCTAATTACACACTGAGAGATCAAATCCTGGTCCAGTAGTCTAATTACACACTGAGAGATCAAATCCTGGTCCAGCAGCCTAATTACACACTGAGAGATCAAATCCTGGTCCAGCAGCCTAATTACACACTGAGAGATCAAATCCTGGTCCAGTAGTCTAATTACACACTGAGAGATCAAATCCTGGTCCAGCAGCCTAATTACACACTGAGAGGTCAAATCCTGGTCCAGCAGTCTAATTACACACTGAGAGATCAAATCCTGGTCCAGCAGCCTAATTACACACTGAGAGATCAAATCCTGGTCCAGCAGCCTAATTACACACTGAGAGATCAATCCTGGTCCAGCAGCCTAATTACACACTGAGAGATCAAATCCTGGTCCAGCCGCCTAATTACACACTGAGAGATCAAATCCTGGTCCAGCAGCCTAATTACACACTGAGAGATCAAATCCTGGTCCAGCAGTCTAATTACACACTGAGAGATCAAATCCTGGTCCAGTAGTCTAATTACACACTGAGAGATCAAATCCTGGTCCAGCAGTCTAATTACACACTGAGAGGTCAAATCCTGGTCCAGTAGTCTAATTACACACTGAGAGATCAAATCCTAATCCAGCAGTCTAATTACAAACTGAGAGGTCAAATCCTGGTCCAGCAGTCTAATTACACACTGAGAGATCAAATCCTGGTCCAGCAGCCTAATTACACACTGAGAGGTCAAATCCTGGTCCAGCAGTCTAATTACACACTGAGAAATCAAATCCTGGTCCAGCAGCCTAATTACACACTGAGAGATCAAATCCTGGTCCAGCAGTCTAATTACACACTGAGAGATCAAATCCTGGTCCAGTAGTCTAATTACACACTGAGAGATCAAATCCTGGTCCAGCAGTCTAATTACACACTGAGAGGTCAAATCCTGGTCCGGCAGCCTAATTACACACTGAGAGATCAAATCCTGGTCCAGCAGTCTAATTACACGCTGAGAGATCAAATCCTGGTCCAGCAGTCTAATTACACACTGAGAGATCAAATCCTGGTCCAGTAGTCTAATTACACACGGAGAGATCAAATCCTGGTCCAGCAGCCTAATTACACACTGAGAGATCAAATCCTGGTCCAGCAGCCTAATTACACACTGAGAGATCAAATCCTGGTCCAGCAGCCTAATTACACACTGAGAGATCAAATCCTGGTCCAGTAGCCTAATTACACACTGAGAGATCAAATCCTGGTCCAGTAGTCTAATTACACACTGAGAGATCAAATCCTGGTCCAGCAGTCTAATTATACACTGAGAGATCAAATCCTGGTCCAGCAGCCTAATTACACACTGAGAGGTCAAATCCTGGTCCAGCAGTCTAATTACACACTGAGAGATCAAATCCTGGTCCAGCAGCCTAATTACACACTGAGAGATCAAATCCTGGTCCAGCAGCCTAATTACACACTGAGAGATCAATCCTGGTCCAGCAGCCTAATTACACACTGAGAGATCAAATCCTGGTCCAGCCGCCTAATTACACACTGAGAGATCAAATCCTGGTCCAGCAGCCTAATTACACACTGAGAGATCAAATCCTGGTCCAGCAGTCTAATTACACACTGAGAGATCAAATCCTGGTCCAGTAGTCTAATTACACACTGAGAGATCAAATCCTGGTCCAGCAGCTTAATTACACACTGAGAGATCAAATCCTGGTCCAGCAGCCTAATTACACACTGAGAGATCAAATCCTGGTCCAGCAGTCTAATTTTACGCTGAGAGATCAAATCCTGGTCCAGCAGTCTAATTACACACTGAGAGATCAAATCCTGGTCCAGTAGTCTAATTACACACTGAGAGATCAAATCCTGGTCCAGCAGCCTAATTACACACTGAGAGATCAAATCCTGGTCCAGCAGTCTAATTACACACTGAGAGATCAAATCCTGGTCCAGCAGTCTAATTACACACTGAGAGATCAAATCCTGGTCCAGCACTCTAATTACACACTGAGAGATCAAATCCTGGTCCAGTAGTCTAATTACACACTGAGAGATCAAATCCTGGTCCAGCAGTCTAATTACACACTGAGAGATCAAATCCTGGTCCAGCAGTCTAATTACACACTGAGAGATCAAATCCTGGTCCAGCAGTCTAATTACACACTGAGAGATCAAATCCTGGTCCGGCAGCCTAATTACACACTGAGAGATCAAATCCTGGTCCAGCAGTCTAATTACACGCTGAGAGATCAAATCCTGGTCCAGCAGCCTAATTACACACTGAGAGATCAAATCCTGGTCCAGCAGCCTAATTACACACTGAGAGATCAAATCCTGGTCCAGCAGCCTAATTACACACTGAGAGATCAAATCCTGGTCCAGCAGCCTAATTACACACTGAGAGATCAAATCCTGGTCCAGTAGTCTAATTACACACTGAGAGATCAAATCCTGGTCCAGCAGCCTAATTGCACACTGAGAGATCAAATCCTGGTCCAGCAGCCTAATTACACACTGAGAGATCAAATCCTGGTCCAGCAGCCTAATTACACACTGAGAGATCAAATCCTGGTCCAGCAGCCTAATTACACACTGAGAGATCAAATCCTGGTCCAGCAGCCTAATTACACACTGAGAGATCAAATCCTGGTCCAGTAGTCTAATTACACACTGAGAGATCAAATCCTGGTCCAGCAGCCTAATTACACACTGAGAGATCAAATCCTGGTCCAGCAGCCTAATTACACACTGAGAGATCAAATCCTGGTCCAGTAGTCTAATTACACACTGAGAGATCAAATCCTGGTCCAGCAGCCTAATTACACACTGAGAGGTCAAATCCTGGTCCAGCAGTCTAATTACACACTGAGAGATCAAATCCTGGTCCAGCAGCCTAATTACACACTGAGAGATCAAATCCTGGTCCAGCAGCCTAATTACACACTGAGAGATCAATCCTGGTCCAGCAGCCTAATTACACACTGAGAGATCAAATCCTGGTCCAGCCGCCTAATTACACACTGAGAGATCAAATCCTGGTCCAGCAGCCTAATTACACACTGAGAGATCAAATCCTGGTCCAGCAGTCTAATTACACACTGAGAGATCAAATCCTGGTCCAGTAGTCTAATTACACACTGAGAGATCAAATCCTGGTCCAGCAGTCTAATTACACACTGAGAGGTCAAATCCTGGTCCAGTAGTCTAATTACACACTGAGAGATCAAATCCTAATCCAGCAGTCTAATTACAAACTGAGAGGTCAAATCCTGGTCCAGCAGTCTAATTACACACTGAGAGATCAAATCCTGGTCCAGCAGCCTAATTACACACTGAGAGGTCAAATCCTGGTCCAGCAGTCTAATTACACACTGAGAAATCAAATCCTGGTCCAGCAGCCTAATTACACACTGAGAGATCAAATCCTGGTCCAGCAGTCTAATTACACACTGAGAGATCAAATCCTGGTCCAGTAGTCTAATTACACACTGAGAGATCAAATCCTGGTCCAGCAGTCTAATTACACACTGAGAGGTCAAATCCTGGTCCGGCAGCCTAATTACACACTGAGAGATCAAATCCTGGTCCAGCAGTCTAATTACACGCTGAGAGATCAAATCCTGGTCCAGCAGTCTAATTACACACTGAGAGATCAAATCCTGGTCCAGTAGTCTAATTACACACGGAGAGATCAAATCCTGGTCCAGCAGCCTAATTACACACTGAGAGATCAAATCCTGGTCCAGCAGCCTAATTACACACTGAGAGATCAAATCCTGGTCCAGCAGCCTAATTACACACTGAGAGATCAAATCCTGGTCCAGTAGCCTAATTACACACTGAGAGATCAAATCCTGGTCCAGTAGTCTAATTACACACTGAGAGATCAAATCCTGGTCCAGCAGTCTAATTATACACTGAGAGATCAAATCCTGGTCCAGCAGCCTAATTACACACTGAGAGGTCAAATCCTGGTCCAGCAGTCTAATTACACACTGAGAGATCAAATCCTGGTCCAGCAGCCTAATTACACACTGAGAGATCAAATCCTGGTCCAGCAGCCTAATTACACACTGAGAGATCAATCCTGGTCCAGCAGCCTAATTACACACTGAGAGATCAAATCCTGGTCCAGCCACCTAATTACACACTGAGAGATCAAATCCTGGTCCAGCAGCCTAATTACACACTGAGAGATCAAATCCTGGTCCAGCAGTCTAATTACACACTGAGAGATCAAATCCTGGTCCAGTAGTCTAATTACACACTGAGAGATCAAATCCTGGTCCAGCAGTCTAATTACACACTGAGAGGTCAAATCCTGGTCCAGTAGTCTAATTACACACTGAGAGATCAAATCCTAATCCAGCAGTCTAATTACACACTGAGAGGTCAAATCCTGGTCCAGCAGTCTAATTACACACTGAGAGATCAAATCCTGGTCCAGCAGCCTAATTACACACTGAGAGATCAAATCCTGGTCCAGCAGCCTAATTACACACTGAGAGATCAATCCTGGTCCAGCAGCCTAATTACACACTGAGAGATCAAATCCTGGTCCAGCAGCCTAATTACACACTGAGAGATCAAATCCTGGTCCAGCAGCCTAATTACACACTGAGAGATCAAATCCTGGTCCAGCAGTCTAATTACACACTGAGAGATCAAATCCTGGTCCAGTAGTCTAATTACACACTGAGAGATCAAATCCTGGTTCAGCAGTCTAATTACACACTGAGAGGTCAAATCCTGGTCCAGTAGTCTAATTACACACTGAGAGATCAAATCCTAATCCAGCAGTCTAATTACAAACTGAGAGGTCAAATCCTGGTCCAGCAGTCTAATTACACACTGAGAAATCAAATCCTGGTCCAGCAGCCTAATTACACACTGAGAGATCAAATCCTGGTCCAGCAGTCTAATTACACACTGAGAGATCAAATCCTGGTCCAGTAGTCTAATTACACACTGAGAGATCAAATCCTGGTCCAGCAGTCTAATTACACACTGAGAGGTCAAATCCTGGTCCAGTAGTCTAATTACACACTGAGAGATCAAATCCTAATCCAGCAGTCTAATTACAAACTGAGAGGTCAAATCCTGGTCCAGCAGCCTAATTACACACTGAGAGATCAAATCCTGGTCCAGCAGCCTAATTACACACTGAGAGATCAATCCTGGTCCAGCAGCCTAATTACACACTGAGAGATCAAATCCTGGTCCAGCAGCCTAATTACACACTGAGAGATCAAATCCTGGTCCAGCAGCCTAATTACACACTGAGATATCAAATCCTGGTCCAGCAGTCTAATTACACACTGAGAGATCAAATCCTGGTCCAGTAGTCTAATTACACACTGAGAGATCAAATCCTGGTCCAGCAGTCTAATTACACACTGAGAGGTCAAATCCTGGTCCAGTAGTCTAATTACACACTGAGAGATCAAATCCTAATCCAGCAGTCTAATTACAAACTGAGAGGTCATATCCTGGTCCAGCAGTCTAATTACACACTGAGAAATCAATGAACAAGACAGGCCTGATTGATGACTGGCCGGACAGACACTGGGGATATAGGGAAGGATGGACTGATGGATGAATGGATGGATGGCCAGATGATAAATTATGATGGGATGTGTTTGTGTTGTCTGTGTGTCATGTGTGTCCAGCTAACACTAGTCAATAGCAGTCACATGTGTGTGCGTATGTGTGCGTATGTTTGTGTGTGTGTGAGTGATAGCTTTGTCTCAAATCAATATAGTCTGGTGGTGACAGCTAAGAGCAGATCAATCAGTGGTATGGATCAGTCTGTCTCTGATCTCTTCTATTTAATGTACTCTTTCATTACACTGACTGAACACACCACCAAGACCTCCCTCACTCTCCCTCTCCTCCCCCTCTCTCTCTCCCTCTCTCCCCCCTCTCTCTCTCTCACTCTCCCTCTCTCTCTCTCCCTCTCTCCCCCTCGCTCTCTCTCCCTCTCCCCCCTCTCTCTCTCTCCCTCCCCCCCCTCTCTCTCTCCAACCATCCCCCCCACCTCTCTCTCTCTTCTTATCTCTCTTCACCATCCCTCCATCATCCCCCACCTCTCTCTCTTCTTATCTCTCTTCACCATCCCTCCATCATCCCCCCACCTCTCTCTCTCTTCTTATCTCTCTTCACCATCCCTCCATCATCCCCCCACCTCTCTCTTCTTATCTCTCTTCACCATCCCTCCATCATCCCCCCACCTCCCTCTCTTCTTATCTCTCTTCACCATCCCTCCATCATCCCCCCCACCGCTCTCTCTCTTCTTATCTCTCTTCATCCATCCCTCCATCA
>NC_048566.1:17634808-17742308 GCF_013265735.2 Oncorhynchus mykiss | reverse complement strand
TTTTTTTTAACATCAATTCAGATTGAGGAAGGTAGACAAGAGGAGGAAGCCACTTTACAATGAGATGCACCCTTCCCTTAACTCCCTTTGCCCCACTAACCAATCATTGCGTCTCCCCTGCATTTATGCTCTGCCTTTTTCTCTTTCTTATACACTATAGAGTCTAGTAGCTGTCAATCACAATATCTCCTCCACTGTGATTGGTCCTCCCGGTTTGCAGGTACGAATACCCCTCCAACCATCTCAGCCACGCCCGTGCCATCACTACCTCCACCTCTAGGAGTCAATGGTTACAGTCCACCAACCAATGGACAGCAAGCATCAGAAGCACTATACACCAATGGCATTCATGCGTACCAAGGTACGAGCTGAATTACCAAAGATAGAATATTTACCACAGAAATACTGATATCTCCATGTGTTCCCTATATTCACTCTCTGCTCTGCCACTCACTCCCTCCGCTCTGCTACTCCCTCCCTCCCTCCCTCCCTCCCTCCCTCCCTCCCTCCCTCCCTCCCTCCCTCCCTCCCTCCCTCCCTCCCTCCCTCCCTCCCTCCCTCCCTCCCTCACTACTCATCTCCCTTCCTCTCTCTCTCTCTCTCCCTCTCTCCCTTTCTCTCTCTCTCCCTCCCTCCCTGCCTCCCTCCCTGCCTCTCTCCCTCCCTGCTTCCTTCCCTCTCTCCCTGCCACCCTCCCTCCCTCCCTGCCTCCCTCCCTCTCTCCCTCCCTCCCTGCCTCCCTCCCTCCCTCCCTCCCTGCTTCCTTCCCTCTCTCCCTGCCTCCCTCCCTCTCTCCCTCACTCCCTCTCTCCCTCCCTGCCTCCCTCCCTCTCTCCCTCCCTCCCTGCCTCCCTCTCTCCCTCCTTCCCTGCTTCCCTCTCTCCCTGCAGCCCAGAGTCCAGCATTATCTCTAGATCCTCTCCAGCAGGCGTATGCAGGCATGCAGCACTACACAGGTGGGCCACAGTCACACACATTACCAGCTCCTGTGACACTTATAGTGACTGGGTTAATTTTGCATTGTAAGAATGGAGTCCTCAATGCTCTCAGAGTAGGACAGTAATTAACTGGTAAAAGACCAAAAACACCAGCAAGTGATTTTCATTTTGGATATTTTTTCCAACATGATTTCCAATGCATAGTATGTGATGTTATACAAATGTAAGCAAGGTTTGAAATTATTATGTTTTAGTCAAACGTTATATTGGGATTCTTGTGGTCAATTTAGAGTCTACAAATGACTTTTAATTATGTTCCGGCCCCCTGACCATCGACTCAAGACAAAAATCAGCCCGCAGCTGAATCTAGTTGGTGATCCCTGTGGTACAGGGTCAGAGGTGAATCTAGTTGGTGATCCCTGTGGTACAGGGTCAGAGGTGAATCTAGTTGATGATCCCTGTGGTACAGGGTCAGAGGTGAATCTAGTTGGTGATCCCTGTGGTACAGGGTCAGAGGTGAATCTAGTTGATGATCCCTGTGGTACAGGGTCAGAGGTGAATCTAGTTGATGATCCCCGTGGTACAGGGTCAGAGGTGAATCTAGTTGATGATCCCTGTGGTACAGGGTCAGAGGTGAATCTAGTTGATGATCCCTGTGGTACAGGGTCAGAGGTGAATCTAGTTGATGATCCCTGTGGTACAGGGTCAGAGGTGAATCTAGTTGATGATCCCCGTGGTACAGGGTCAGAGGTGAATCTAGTTGATGATCCCTGTGGTACAGGGTCAGAGGTGAATCTAGTTGATGATCTCTGTGGTACAAGGTCAGAGGTGAATCTAGTTGATGATCCCTGGGGTACAAGGTCAGAGGTGAATCTAGTTGATGATCCCTGTGGTACAGGGTCAGAGGTGAATCTAGTTGATGATCCCTGTGGTACAGGGTCAGAGGTGAATCTAGTTGATGATCCCTGTGGTACAGGGTCAGAGGTGAATCTAGTTGATGATCCCTGGGGTACAAGGTCAGAGGTGAATCTAGTTGATGATCCCTGTGGTACAGGGTCAGAGGTGTCTTCCTCCCTACCATCTCTGCCATTGAGGGCATGTAGGGTAATCTGATCCTAGATCTGTGGTTAGGGGTGTCTTGGACCTCCAACCAGTGTTTCATCATCTGATGTCACTCTCTCTCTCATCACAGCGGCGTACCCTGCTGCCTATGGATTGGTCGGCCAGCATTTTCCACAGCAACCTACCCTGGTTGCCCAGCAACACCAGCAGCCCCAGCAACAGCAGCAGCGAGAAGGTGATGTCACTTCCTGTCTCTCAGACAGCACCTGTTGTGTGTGTGTGTGTGTGTCTCAGATTAGTGTGCGTGTGAATCACAGATCCTCATGAATATTTGTGTGAGTGTGTCTCTCCGTCGCAGACCCTAACGTGTGTGTGTTCCTCCCCTAGGGCCGGAGGGTTGTAATATCTTTATCTACCACCTGCCTCAGGAGTTCAGTGACAGTGAGATGCTCCAGATGTTTCTGCCCTTTGGAAACGTCATCTCAGCTAAAGTCTTTGTAGACCGCGCCACCAACCAGAGCAAGTGCTTCGGTAAGACAGAGAGAGAGGGATTGGAGGGGGAGACATAGGAGAGAGGCAGGGATGGGTGAATAGTGAGTATCCAGGAGAAAAGGAAAGAAAGGAGGAACGGAGGAGAAATGGAGGGAGATAAGAGAGAATTGCAATTCCACCTGTTGCTATGATACATGATGATCATAACTCACAGTTGCTGGTAGCATACTGTATGACTGTATCTCTGTCTGTCGCAACGAAGCAATGTGATTATACATGTTATATTACATTTCAGAATGTTTCTCTCTCTGTTTCCTCTTCCTCTCTCGTTCCTCCCTCCGTTCCCTCTTCCTCTCTCGTTCCTCCCTCCGTTCCCTCTTCCTCTCTCGTTCCTCCCTCCGTTCCCTCTTCCTCTCTCGTTCCTCCCTCCGTTCCCTCTTCCTCTCTCGTTCCTCCCTCCGTTCCCTCTTCCTCTCTCGTTCCTCCCTCCGTTCCCTCTTCCTCTCTCGTTCCTCCCTCCGTTCCCTCTTCCTCTCTCGTTCCTCCCTCCGTTCCCTCTTCCTCTCTTGTTCCTCCCTCCGTTCCCTCTTCCTCTCTCGTTCCTCCCTCCGTTCCCTCTTCCTCTCTCGTTCCTCCCTCCCTCCCCAGGTTTTGTGAGTTTTGACAACCCATCCAGTGCCCAGACTGCCATCCAGGCTATGAATGGGTTCCAGATCGGCATGAAGAGACTCAAGGTGCAGCTGAAACGACCTAAAGACGCCAACCGCCCCTACTGAAGGAGAGAGGAGAGAGGTGAGAAGGGATAGGGGCTGGGAAAGAGAGAGGGAGGAGAAAGAATGTGTGGATTGAGGGATGGAGGAATGGGAGGCAATAAAAGGGAAGAAGGGAATGAGGGAGGAGACTGGAGGGTAGAAGAGAAGGTAGGAGAGAGGAGGGTTGAAGAGAGGAGGGTAGGAGAGAGGAGTATGAGAGAGAGGAGGGTAGAAGAGAGGAGTGTAGGAGGCAGGAGAGGGGTGGGGAGGAGAGAGGAGGGGAGGAGGGAGGAGAGAGGAGGGTAGGAGGCAGGAGAGAGGAGGGTAGGAGGCAGGAGTGAGGAGGGTAGGAGAGAGCAGGGTAGGAGGCAGGAGAGAGGAGGGTAGGAGAGAGGAGAGAGAAGGGTAGGAGTGAGGTCGGGGAGGCGTGTAAGAGAGAAGTGATGGGAAGGAGGAGGGATATTTGAGTTTGGGGAGGAAACAGGAAAGAATGACAATGGAGTTTATGCAAGTTGCTGTCAGTCACATCTTTCTAAAATGCTGATTGGTGAAAGGGCTATATGACGAGAGTGGGCGGGATCTTAAATAAGCAGTGCATATGTGGTAAAGAATATTAAACACATGAAATAACAAAAAATGCTTTGTAGGTAGTTTAATCATTTAGAGATTTTGTAGCCAAATTAAAACTAAATTATTGAAATATTGTTATCCAACTTTATATTTTTTATTTATTTTTATTTTCTGATGTTTTTTAATCTTTTCCTGAAACAACAACATACCTCACCTGAGATCCTCCCGTCCAATCATAATTCGCGGGGATCCCATCACTATGGTTACCTAGCGACCGATAAAGCCCCGACCCCCCTTCCTCTCACGTGTTGTAAGTTGATTGGTTGGCCTGTGTCTGGGTTGCTGTGGAGGTGGATTGCCTGTGCTGGTTGCCCTTGGCGATTTTTTTGTTTGTTCCGTCGCCCCGAGCAACCGGCCATGCACTGACCTGCATGCCCTGTTGCCGTGGTGACCACAGACTGTGTTTGGTGCATTGTGACTTTCTTTTGTATTGACCTGTGCACATACTGATCAATAACTGTCAATAACTGGGATCTGATAAATTAAGTATCAATTGATTCGATTGAATATCCGCATTGACTGATGGATAATTGTATTGGATATTTGGATAAAAACTGTATTAATGGTCGTTGTTTTTCTGCAGTTTAGTTTTTGATCAGTTTCTGTAGTGTTCTGTTTGGTGTCATTATCATTATAGTGCTACTGTATATTTGGGCTAGACTGAGGTGGGCAAGGGGGCTGTGTGTGTGTGTGTGTGTGTGTGTGTGTGTGTGTGTCTAATGTTAACTGTGTGGTTACAGTAGGTTTCTGAATGTTTTCCTACAGTCTCTAACCAGGCCATTCAGTGTGTAATGGGGTAACAGGTAATGGGGCTCCTTCATGTGTTGTTGGGTTTAAAGTACAGATTTACGCCATAAACTATCCCAGTCTAGCCTAGAACTATCCCAGTCTAGTCCAGTCCAGCCCAGCCTAGTCCAGCCCAGCCTAGGCTAGCCCAGCTCAGTCCAGTCCAGCCCAGCCTAGTCCAGCCCAGCCTAGTCCAGCCCAGCCTAGTCCAGCCCAGCTCAGTCCAGTCCAGCCCAGTCTAGTCCAGCCCAGCTCAGTCCAGTCTAGCCCAGCCATCTGCATTTGGTGCTGATCATAACCTATGTGGATATAAATCAAATCAAATCAAATTTTATTTGTCACAGACACATGGTTAGCAGATGTTAATGCGAGTGTAGCGAAATGCTTGTGCTTCTAGTTCCGACAATGCAGTAATAACAAGTAATCTAACTAACAATTCCAAAACTACTGTCTTGTACACAGTGTAAGGGGATAAAGAATATGTACATAAGGATATATGAATGAGTGATGGTAAAGAGCAGCATAGGCAAGATGCAGTAGATGGTATCCAGTACAGTATATACATATGAGATGAGTAATGTAGGGTATGTAAACAAAGTGGCATAGTTTAAAGTGGCTAGTGATACATGTATTACATAAGGATACAGTCGATGATATAGAGTACAGTATATACGTATGCATATGAGATGAGGTGGGTAACCCCTTTGTAAGCAATTAATTGTAAATAACTCCCAATAAACAGCACACATTCCTAGGATAAGTCCAAGTCCATCTCATAGTTTAAAGAGCCTTCATCACCCGGTCGCATTTCCTTCATCTGCACTGAAACCAAGTAATAGGTGAAAACAATATGGTGGAACATGAGCAGATGAGCGTAGAGAGGAAAGAGACAGGGAGGGAGAGGAAGTTACTTCAGACTATTCAGATGCAGCACTGGACTGTGGACCTCTGATGACACTAAACTCTGCTGATCTGGATTCTGATTGGTAGGCTGTGTGTCCTTGGCTTCTGATTGGTAAGATTGTGGACTGGCCTGACTTTCTGATTGGTGTCTATTTCCCCTTCTTTTCTACGAGTCTATTTCCCCTTATTTTCTACCAGTCTATTTCCCCCTCCTGTTTTATATCTCTCTATCACTCCTCTCCTTTTCTCCCCTCCCATCTTTCTCTCTCTTGCTTCCTTTCTCTCTCCCCTTCTCTCACCCCCCTGGCCGGTGCTTTGAGGTAATGGTTTGTAGTTGTTGTGATGGTGCTAAACATAGCCTCTTGCCGATTGGAGAACAGACCTAAACTATAGGAATTCTGGGAGAATTAATATACATGGGGAAAAAAATTGTCTCTTGGTATGAGTAGAGGTTACCCATAGAGCCAGATCTAGGATCAGCTAACCTGCTTCAAATCAAAACGTTAACCATATGGGAGAAAACACAAAACTGACCTTAGATCAGTTTATCTGAATAATCTTCTAATAACATTAAAAGACCATTTACCAGAGAAGCTACCACACAGAATTCTAAGCTACTTGTGGACTAAGGGAGACTGTTACCCAGAATTTCTATACTGCAACTGCCAGAGAGTGATGCATGTTGGGAACCTTTGCTTGCCGTGATCTAAGACACAAGTACAACGTGTGCGTGCACGGACACACACACACACAAACACACAGACATACATACAATTACAGAAAAGGCAAAAGGCCTCCCAAATGACGACAACAACATTCATGGATATTTCACTGTGTTGAGTTGCATGCCCTGGACACTCTGTATGTCTATGTGTAAAAGCACCATGACGTTATCCCTGTTGAAAAACACAGAGGTTTACTATAGTAACCAATGATGCAGACATAGTAGAGGTAAACTGTTTTGTGCAAATGGTTTCTGGTAATAGATTTTTTTGTTGGAAATGACATCCACATGAGGGATGAATTGTTTCTATACTGTTATTCCTTTGTTCTCTGATATATAGAGGATTATAGTAGAGGTTAACCACAATACTATATCCATGTCCTAACAAGCTCTCTCTCTCTCTCTCTCTCTCTCTCTCTCTCTCTCTCTCTCTCTCTCTCTCTGTTCTCTCTCTCTCTCTCTCTCTCTCTCTCACTCTCTCTCACTCTCTCTCTCTCTCTCTCTCTCTCTCACTCACTCCCTCTCTCGCTCTATCACCCTCACTCCCTCTTTCTCTCACTCTCTCTCTCTCTCTCTCTCTCTCACTCTCTCTCTCTCTCTCTCTTTATCTCTCTCTCTCTCTCTCTCTCTCTTTATCTCTCTCTCTCTCTCTCTCACTCTCTCTCTCTCTCTCACTCTCTCTCTCTCTCTCTCTCTCTCTCACTCACTCCCTCTCTCGCTCTATCCCCCTCCCTCCCTCTTTCTCTCACTCACTCTCTCTCTCTCTCTCTCTTTATCTCTCTCTCTCTCTCTCTCTCTCTCTCTCTCTCTCTCTCTCTCTCTCTCTCACTCACTCCCTCTCTCGCTCTATCCCCCTCCCTCCCTCTTTCTCTCTCTCACTCACTCACTCTCTCTCTCTCTCTCTCTCTCTCTCCCTCCCTCTCACTCTTCCTTCCTTCGCTCTTGCAGGTGAAGTTTTCAGACTCCGGCCGTGGTGGAATCCCAGCGTGCATTGCGCCCTCAGACCTACTACCTTTCTTTTGAGCGACGGGGAACAGCACACATACACCACACACACAAACACACCACACACACACATACACACACACACACACACACACACACACACACACACACACACACACACACACACACACACACACACGCATTGCACTCTAAAAGGACCAAGGCACAGATATTGACCAATGTACATATTATAGTCCTCACACACACAAACACTGACATACTTTCAAATACATATATGTCAGTAATCGTACCCTTTGAACTGGACTCAGTTTGAAAATGGTTTGAGGAGTTTGAGGAGTTTGAGGAGTTTGTCTGGAGTGTGTAGGGCAGTGAAGATCACACACATACACGACCCAGGAAGTACTTACTAAAGTCATTGATGAGATGATGAATAATGGTGATATATCACTTCTTTGGACCATAACATGTCATATTACATGGCTATTACATGTGTATAACATGATACAAATAGGAAGGCCTCCATTTCGTAATAAAAAAAGGAAAACAGGAAAAAATATTGAGACAAAAATGAGTAATTTAGAGAAACTTTGGAGAGAGATCCTTATGGCCTGTAAATAATTTAGTTTAAGAAGAGTAACATTTAGAAAATTACAAAAAAATGCAAAAAGAAGAGTACTTTAGATAAATCACTGAAAAATGACACAATATTATTATTATTATTGTTATTATTATTATTATCTTCGTTAGGGGATATTGTATTAGAAATAAAGAAAGGGGAGAATCACAAACATATTTTCAATTTCTACTTAGATTTTAGGATAAATGTGGGTGGGAGGGACTGCACCTTTTCTGAGAGGTTTTAATATTTGAACAAGTTTTTATTTATTGACTAATTTATCAATTATTTTTGTTAATAGGGAGAAATGATGAAGGGTTTAAAGGGGTTACTGATTTTAGAATTTTTTTAGAGCAAAAAAGGGTCTGTTTCTGTCAGACTCTGTCAGAGTAATTATAATTATGAATGAATTATTACAACAATGATATTTATTTCTTATTTATTGAGTCTGTTTTTGATCCAATCTCTTTTTAAGTTAAAATAAAAAGTATTATACATCAAATACGTTTTTCATTATTTATTGTGTGTGTGTGTGTTTGTGTAAGAGAGAGAGGGAGAGATAGAGGGGAGAGGGAGAGGGGAGGGAGAGATAGAGGGGAGAGGGAGAGAGGGAGAGAGGGGAGGGAGAGATAGAGGGAGAGAGGGAGAGATAGAGGGGAGAGGGAGAGAGGGGAGGGAGAGATAGAGGGGGAGAGAGAGAGGGGAGAGGGAGAGAGGGGAGGGAGAGATAGGGGGAGAGAGAGAGGGGAGAGGGAGAGAGGGGAGGGAGAGATAGAGGGGGAGAGAGAGGGGAGAGGGAGAGATAGAGGTGGAGAGAGAGAGGGGAGAGGGAGAGATAGAGAGAGAGAGGGGAGAGGGAGAGAGGGAGAGATAGAGGTGGAGAGAGAGAGGGGAGAGGGAGAGAGAGAATGGGAGAGAGGGGGAGGGAGAGATAGAGGGGAGAGGGAAAGGGAGAGAGGGAGAGGGAGAGATAGAGGGGAGAGGGAGAGAGGGGAGGGAGAGATAGAGGGGGAGAGAGAGGGGAGAGGGAGAGAGGGGAGGGAGAGATATAGGGGGAGAGAGAGAGGGGAGAGGGAGAGAGAGGGAGGGAGAGATGGAGAGGGAGAGGGAGAGAGGGAGAGGGAGAGATAGAGGTGGAGAGAGAGGGGAGAGGGAGAGAGGAGAGGGAGAGATAGAGGGGGAGAGAGAGAGGGGAGAGGGAGAGAGAGGGGGAGAGAGGGAGAGATAGAGAAGGAGAGATAGAGGGGAGAGGGAGAGGGGAGGGAGAGATAGAGGGGAGAGGGAGAGAGGGAGGGAGAGAGGGGAGGGAGAGATAGAGGGGAGGGGGAGAGAGGGAGAGATAGAGGGGAGAGGGAGAGAGGGGAGGGAGAGATAGAGGGGGAGAGAGAGAGGGGAGAGGGAGAGAGGGGAGGGAGAGATAGGGGGAGAGAGAGAGGGGAGAGGGAGAGAGGGGAGGGAGAGATAGAGGGGGAGAGAGAGGGGAGAGGGAGAGGGAGAGATAGAGGTGGAGAGAGAGAGGGGAGAGGGAGAGATAGAGAGAGAGAGGGGAGAGGGAGAGAGGGAGAGATAGAGGTGAAGAGAGAGAGGGGAGAGGGAGAGAGAGAATGGGAGAGAGGGGGAGGGAGAGATAGAGGGGAGAGGGAAAGGGAGAGAGGGAGAGGGAGAGATAGAGGGGAGAGGGAGAGAGGGGAGGGAGAGATAGAGGGGGAGAGAGAGGGGAGAGGGAGAGAGGGGAGGGAGAGATAGAGGGGGAGAGAGAGAGGGGAGGGGTAGAGGGAGAGAGGGGAGGGAGAGATAGAGGGGGAGAGACAGAGGGGAGAGGGAGAGAGGGAGAGATAGAGGTGGAGAGAGAGGGGAGAGGGAGAGAGAGGGAGGGAGAGATGGAGAGGGAGAGGGAGAGAGGAAGAGATAGAGGTGGAGAGATAGAGGGGAGAGGGAGAGAGGGGGAGGGAGAGATGGAGAGGGAGAGGGAGAGAGGGAGAGATTGAGGTGGAGAGATAGAGGGGAGAGGGAGAGAGGAGAGGGAGAGATAGAGGGGGAGAGAGAGGGGAGAGGGAGAGAGAGAGGGGAGGGGTAGAGGGAGAGAGGGGAGGGAGAGATAGAGGGGGAGAGAGAGAGGGGAGAGGGAGAGAGGGAGAGATAGAGGTGGAGAGAGAGGGGAGAGGGAGAGAGAGGGAGGGAGAGATGGAGAGGGAGAGGGAGAGAGGGAGAGATTGAGGTGGAGAGATAGAGGGGAGAGATAGAGGGGAGAGGGAGAGAGGAGAGGGAGAGATAGAGGGGGAGAGAGAGGGGAGAGGGAGAGAGAGAGGGGGAGAGAGGGAGAGATAGAGAAGGAGAGATAGAGGGGAGAGGGAGAGGGAGAGAGGGCGAGATAGAGGTGGAGAGAGAGAGGGGAGAGGGAGAGAGAGAAGGGGAGAGAGGGGGAGGGAGAGATAGAGGGGGAGAGAGAGAGGGAGAGAGAGAAGGGGAGAGAGGGGGAGGGAGAGATAGAGGGGGAGAGAGAGAGGGAGAGGGAGAGAGAGGTGGAGAGATAGAGGGGGCGAGAGAGAGAGGGGGAGGGAGAGTGTGAGTGTGAGAGAAGTCCGTGAGAGAGAGGTGGAGGGGAGAAGGAACAGTTAAAATATGTAAAAGAGAGAGAGAAGGAACAGTATAGATTGTAATTGACCAGTAGAGGGCGAGACAGGCACAGATTCCAGTCTCCTCCTCGGTAGGTAGTTATCTCTCGAGAGGTTCTGGTAGATATGGTAGGTAGGGTATAGTCCTGCCCCAAACAACCAGGAGTTATCTAGGTTGATGTGTTCAAGGGTGAGAGAGTTTATCAGTCATTCTTTATGAGAGCCTGAGTGTGCATGGTGTTTATAAATAGTTGGGAAAGCTACTGCATGATGGCTATGTGATTGTAATCAGATCACAGTCAAAGGTTAGCTCTGCACTGAAGTCTGAGGTGGTGTGTTCACTTAATAATATGTAGCCTAAATGTGCATTAAATAATGTAGTTAAACCTGTCTACAATACATATCTCAACTTCAATATATAAATACAATAACATAAGGTACGTCATGAGTAGCTTAGAACTACACAGCAAATTCTCCAGTGTTAAATCAACACTGCCACTGTCTATACGGGTCCACACTTTTGAGTGTTAAATTATTACCGTGCTAGTGTGGACGCTGTTACACTTCCTGGTCCCTTCCTTTATGCAAATTATTTCACAGCTATTCTTTCAAAATAATATTTATGTATTTATTGTAAGACACATATTGATGTAATCAGTTAATGGTGCCACCTGTCAATGCTTTTATAGGGCAGGATAATGACGATTGAAATGGTTTCTCTGTCCAGATCTGTCTACACTTGTACGATATTCAGACAGAATATGTGTCTGACTACCTCTGGAGGTGTATGGGGTCGTTTGATTGTCTACACCTGTCTACATGTGGGCACAATGAGCAAAGGACACAAGTTAGAACCATGTATTAATGGAGCTAGAGTCAGTGTTTGGGACTGAACACTTTCAGTGTTATGCACATACAGTGGGGCAAAAAAGTATTTAGTCAGCTACCAATTGTGCAAGTTCTCCCACTTAAAAAGATGAGAGAGGCCTGCATTTTTCATCATAGGTACACTTCAACTATGACAGACAAAATGAGGAAAAGAAATCCAGAAAATCACATTGTAGGATTTTTTATGAATTTATTTGCAAATTATGGTGGAAAATAAGCATTTGGTCACCTACAAACAAGCAAGATTTCTGGCTCTCACAGACCTGTAACTTCTTCTTTAAGAGGCTCCTCTGTCCTCCACTCGTTACCTGTATTAATGGCACTTGTTTGAACTTGTTATCAGTATAAAAGACACCTGTCCACAACCTCAAATAGTCACAATCCAAACTCCACTATGGCCAAGACCAAAGAGCTGTCAAAGGACACCAGAAACAAAATTGTAGACCTGCACCAGGCTGGGAAGACTGAATATGCAATAGGTAAGCAGCTTGGTTTGAAGAAATCAACTGTGGGAGCAATTATTAGGAAATGGAAGACATACAAGACCACTGATAATCTCCATCGATCTGGGGCTCCACCCAAGATCTCCCCCCGTGGGGTCAAAATGATCACAAGAACGGTGAGCAAAAATCCCAGAACCACACGGGGGACCTAGTGAATGACCTGCAGAGAGATGAAGTAACAAAGCCTACCACACTACGCCGCCAGGGACTCAAATCCTGCAGTGCCAGACGTGTCCCCCTGCTTAAGCCAGTACATGTCCAGGCCCGTCTGAAGTTTGCTAGAGAGCATTTGGATGATCCAGAAGAAGATTGGGAGAATGTCATATGGTCAGATGAAACCAAAATATAACTTTTTGGTAAAAACTCAACTCGTCGTGTTTGGAGGACAAAGAATGCTGAGTTGCATCCAAAGAACACCATACCTACTGTGAAGCATGGGGGTAGAAACATCATGCTTTGGGGCTGTTTTTCTGCAAAGGGACCAGGACGACTGATCCGTGTAAAGGAAAGAATGAATGGGGCCATGTATCGTGAGATTTTGAGTGAAAACCTCCTTCCATCAGCAAGGGCATTGAAGATGAAACGTGGCTGGGTCTTTCAGCATGACAATGATCCCAAACACACCGCCCGGGCAACGAAGGAGTGGCTTCGTAAGAAGCATTTCAAGATCCTGGAGTGGCCTAGCCAGTCTCCAGATCTCAACCCCATAGAAAATCTTTGGAGGGAGTTGAAAGTCCGTGTTGCCCAGCAACAGCCCCAAAACATCACTGCTCTAGAGGAGATCTGCATGGAGGAATGGGCCAAAATACCAGCAACAGTGTGTGAAAACCTAGTGAAGACTTACAGAAAACGTTTGACCTCTGTCATTGCCTACAGAGGGTATATAACAAAGTATTGAGATCAACTTTTGTTATTGACCAAATACTTATTTTCCACCATAATTTGCAAATAAATTCATTAAAAATCCTACAATGTGATTTTCTGGATTTTTTTTCTCATTTTGTCTGTCATAGTTGAAGTGTACCTATGATGAAAATTACAGGCCTCTCTCATCTTTTTAAGTGGGAGAACTTGCACAATTGGTGGCTGACTAAATACTTTTTTGCCCCACTGTACATAAGAGCATGTGGCAAACAAATACTTTAAAGACTATATGAAGTGTTATCGCATAACACCATTGTTGTAAACTATATACACTTCATAGTGATCAAAATACTATATGAGTTGTTATTGCATTTGATTTATTAGGATCCCGATTAGCTGATGCCAATGGTGACAGCTCGTCTTACTGGGGCCCGACATATATATATATATATATATATATATATATATATATATATATATATATATATATATATATATATATATTTCACCTTTATTTAACCAGGTAGGCAAGTTGAGAACAAGTTCTCATTTACAATTGCGACCTGGCCAAGATAAAGCAAAGCAATTCGACACACACAACGACACAGAGTTACACATGGAGTAAAACAAACATACAGTCAATAATACAGTATAAACAAGTGTATATACGATGTGAGCAAATGAGGTGAGATAAGGGAGGTAAAGGCAAAAAAAGGCCATGGTGGCAAAGTAAATACAATATAGCAAGTAAAACACTGGAATGTCATTGCCAAGTATTGAGATAAACTTTTGTTATTGACCAAATACTAATTTTCCACCATAATTTGCAAATAAATTCATAAAAAATCCTACAATGTGATTTTCTGGATTTTTTTTCTGTGATTTTCTGGATTTTTTTTCTCTCTTTTTGTCTGTCATTGTTGAAGTGTACCTATGATGAAAATTACAGGCCTCTCTCATCTTTTTAAGTGGGAGAACTTGCACAATTGGTGGCTGACTAAATACTTTTTTGCCTAACTGTACCTACTACATATTAATGTTTTTAAATGTATGTAAATTGTAAAGTATTTTGTCTGTAATGTCTTTCTCGTTATATATACCGAGTTAGCTTCTTTACTGGCTAATCGTTAGTATTCAGCTAACCACGGTTTGTGGTCATCAGCTATCCTTTAGCTCGAAAATCTATCGCCAGTTTTGTACGGCGCGGCTCGGACCGGAACATACCGGACCTATTTTTCTCTCCATGTCCCCGGATTTCAACCACTAACTCTGGACATTTATACCTGGATCTCGCAGCTAGCTAGCTGCTATCCGTGTGACTATCGGCTTTCGTCGATTCATCAATTATTCCGGAGCTAGCCAGCTGAAGAGTTCCGTCAGTCACTCCTGGGCAACAATCACATATCCGGACCCGTTTTACTGCCAACGTGGAGCCCCACCGGGCCTTCACAACTGGACTACCGACGTTATCTACCCGAGGGAGTTATCCGGCTGGCTCCTCTATCGCAACGTTACCTGAACGCCCATCTGCGGTCCGCTAACCGTTAGCTGTCTTATCGGCTGCTATCTGAATAGACCTATCGGACAATTTATTTTTTTATTTTATTTTTTCTTGGGCCTCTATAACTATATCTATTGTTAGTTTTTTTTGCGAATTGGATTCATCCCCTCTACCACACGGAACCCCACTAATCCTACCGACGGAAACGCACAAGGTGGCTAATAACAGACCTCCATCCTATGCTAGCTTGCTACCGATGGCCTGGCTAGCTGTCTAAATCGCCGTGACCCCAACCTCACTACTCACTGGACCCTTTTGATCACTCGACTAAGCATGCCTCTCCTTAATGTCAATATACCTTGTCCATTGCTGTTCTGGTTAGTGTTTATTGGCTTATTTCACTGTCCTGCTGCCTCTAGTCCTGCTCACTTTACCTTATCCAACCTATTAGTTCCACCACCCACACATGCGATGACATCTCCTGGTTTCAATGTTTCTAGAGACAATATCTCTCTCATCATCACTCAATACCTAGGTTTACCTCCACTGTATTCACATCCTACCATACCTTTGTCTGTACATTATACCTTGAAGCTATTTTATCGCCCCCAGAAACCTCCTTTTACTTTCTGTTCCAGATGTTCTAGACAACCAATTCTTATTGCTTTTAGCCGTACCCTTATCCTACTCCTCCTCTGTTCCTCTGGCGATGTAGAGGTGAATCCAGGCCCTGCAGTGCCTAGCTCCACTCCTATTCCCCAGGCGCTCTCTTTTGATGACTTCTGTAACCATAATAGCCTTGGTTTCATGCATGTTAACATTAGAAGCCTCCTCCCTAAGTTTGTTTTATTCACTGCTTTAGCACACTCTGCCAACCCGGATGTTCTAGCTGTGTCTGAGTCCTGGCTTAAAAAATTCAGAAAATTTAATCCCAAACTACAACATTTTCAGACAAGATAGAATTGCCAACGGGGGCGGTGTTGCAATCTACTGCAACGATAGCCTGCAGAGTTCTGTCCTACTATCCAGGTCTGTACCCAAACAATTTGAACTTCTACTTTTAAAAATCCACCTCTCTAAAAACAAGTCTCTCACCGTTGCCGCCTGCTATAGACCACCCTCTGCCCCCAGCTGTGCTCTGGACACCATATGTGAACTGATTTCCCCCCATCTATCTTCAGAGCTCGTGCTGCTAGGCGACCTAAACTGGAACATGCTTAACACCCCAGCCATCCTACAATCTAAGTTTGATGCCCTCAATGTCACACAAATTATCAATGAACCTACCAGGTACCTCCCCAAAGCCTTAAACACGGGCACCCTCATAGATATCATAGACTAACCAACTTGCCCTCTAAATACACCTCTGCTGTCTTCAACCAAGATCTCAGCGATCACTGCCTCATTGCCTGCATCCGTAATGGGTCAGCGGTCAAACGACCTCCACTCATCACTGTCAAACGCTCCCTGAAACACTTCAGCGAGCAGACCTTTCTGATCGACCTGGCCGGGGTATCCTGGAAGGATATTGATCTCATCTCGTCATTAGAGGATGCCTGGTTATTTAAAAAAAATGCCTTCCTAACCATCTTAAATAAGCATGCCCCATTCAAGAAATTTAGAACCAGGAACAGATATAGCCCTTGGTTCTCCCCAGACCTGACTGCCCTTCACCAACACAAAAACATCCTATGGCATTCTGCATTAGCATCGAACAGCCCCCGTGATATGCAGCTGTTCAGGGAAGCTAGAAACCATTATACACAGGCAGTTAGAAAAGCCAAGGCTAGCTTTTTCAAGCAGAAATTCTCCCAAATCCAGTCAGCTGATGTTCTGAAAGAGCTGCAAAATCTGGACCCCTACAAATCAGCCGGGCTAGACAATCTGGACCCTTTCTTTCTAAAATTATCTCCCAAAATTGTTGCCACCCCCATTACTAGCCTGTTCAACCTCTCTTTCGTGTCGTCTGAGATTCCCAAAGATTGGAAAGCAGCTGCGGTCATCCCCCTCTTCAAAGGGGGGGACACTCTTGACCCAAACTGCTACAGACCTATATCTATCCTACCTTGCCTTTCTAAGGTCTTCGTAAGCCAAGTCAACAAACAGATTACCGACCATTTCGAATCTCACCATACCTTCTCTGCTATGCAATCTGGTTTCAGAGCTGGTCATGGGTGCACCTCAACCACGCTCAAGGTCCTAAACGATATCTTAACTGCCATCAATAAGAAACATTACCGTGCAGCTGTATTCATTGATCTGGCCAAGGCTTTCGACTCTGTCAATCACCACATCCTCATCGGCAGACTCGACAGCCTTGGTTTCTCAAATGATTGCCTCACCTGGTTCACCAACTACTTCTCTGACAGAGTTCAGTGTGTCAAATCGGAGGGTCTGCTGTCCGGACCTCTGGCAGTCTCTATGGGGGTGTCACAAGGTTCAATTTTGGACCGACTCTCTTCTCTGTATACATCAATGATGTCGCTCTTGCTGCTGGTGAGTCTCTGATCCACCTCTACGCAGACGACACCATGCTGTATACTTCTGGCCCTTCTTTGGACACTGTGTTAACAACCCTCCAGGCAAGCTTCAATGCCATACAACTCTCCTTCCGTGACCTCCAATTGCTCTTAAATACAAGTAAAACTAAATGCATGCTCTTCAACCGATCGCTGCCTGCACCTGCCCGCCTGTCCAACATCACTACTCTGGACGGCGCTGACTTAGAATACGTGGACAACTACAAATACCTAGGTGTCTGGTTAGACTGTAAACTCTCCTTCCAGACCCACATCAAACATCTCCAATCCAAAGTTAAATCTAGAATTGGCTTCCTATTTCGCAACAAAGCATCCTTCACTCATGCTGCCAAACATACCCTCGTAAAACTGACCATCCTACTGATCCTCGACTTCGGCGATGTCATTTACAAAATAGCCTCCAATACCCTACTCAACAAATTGGATGCAGTCTATCACAGTGCAATCCGTTTTGTCACCAAAGCCCCATATACTACCCATCATTGCGACCTGTACGCTCTCGTTGGCTGGCCCTCGCTTCATACTCGTCGCCAAACCCACTGGCTCCATGTCATCTACAAGACCCTGCCAGGTAAAGTCCTTCCTTATCTCAACTCGCTGGTCACCATAGCATCACCCACCTGTAGCACGCGCTCCAGCATGTATATCTCTCTGGTCACCCCCAAAACCAATTATTTCTTTGGCCGCCTCTCCTTCCAGTTCTCTGCTGCCAATGACTGGAACGAACTACAAAAATCTCTGAAACTGGAAACACTTATCTCCCTCACTAGCTTTAAGCACCAACTGTCAGAGCAGCTCACAGGTTACTGCACCTGTACATAGCCCACCTATAATTTAGCACAAACAACTACCTCTTTCTCTACTGTATTTATTTTATTTATTTATTTTGCTCCTTTGCATCCCATTATGTTTATTTCTACTTTGCACATTCTTCCACTGCAAATCTACCATTCCAGTGTTTTACTTGCTATATTGTATTTACTTTGCCACCATGGCCTTTTTTTGCCTTTACCTCCCTTATCTCACCTCATTTGCTCACATCGTATATACACTTGTTTATACTGTATTATTGACTGTATGTTTGTTTTACTCCATGTGTAACTCTGTGTCGTTGTGTGTGTCGAATTGCTTTGCTTTATCTTGGCCAGGTCGCAATTGTAAATGAGAACTTGTTCTCAACTTGCCTACCTGGTTAAATAAAGGTGAAATATATATATATATATATATATATATATATATATATATATATATATATATATATATATATATATATATATATATATATATATATGTCGGGCCCCAGTAAGACGAGCTGTCACCATTGGCATCAGCTAATCGGGATCCTAATAAATCAAATGCAATAACAACTCATATAGTATTTTGATCACTATGAAGTGTATATAGTTTACAACAATGGTGTTATGCGATAACACTTCATATAGTCTTTAAAGTATTTGTTTGCCACATGCTCTTATGTACAGTGGGGCAAAAAAGTATTTAGTCAGCCACCAATTGTGCAAGTTCTCCCACTTAAAAAGATGAGAGAGGCCTGTAATTTTCATCATAGGTACACTTCAACTATGACAGACAAAATGAGAAAAAAAATCCAGAAAATCACATTGTAGGATTTTTAATGAATGTATTTGCAAATTATGGTGGAAAATAAGTATTTGGTCAATAACAAAAGTTTATCTCAATACTTTGTTATATACCCTTTGTAGGCAATGACAGAGGTCAAATGTTTTCTGTAAGTCTTCACTAGGTTTTCACACACTGTTGCTGGTATTTTGGCCCATTCCTCCATGCAGATCTCCTCTAGAGCAGTGATGTTTTGGGGCTGTTGCTGGGCAACACGGACTTTCAACTCCCTCCAAAGATTTTCTATGGGGTTGAGATCTGGAGACTGGCTAGGCCACTCCAGGATCTTGAAATGCTTCTTACGAAGCCACTCCTTCGTTGCCCGGGCGGTGTGTTTGGGATCATTGTCATGCTGAAAGACCCAGCCACGTTTCATCTTCAATGCCCTTGCTGATGGAAGGAGGTTTTCACTCAAAATCTCACGATACATGGCCCCATTCATTCTTTCCTTTACACGGATCAGTCGTCCTGGTCCCTTTGCAGAAAAACAGCCCCAAAGCATGATGTTTCTACCCCCATGCTTCACAGTAGGTATGGTGTTCTTTGGATGCAACTCAGCATTCTTTGTCCTCCAAACACGACGAGTTGAGTTTTTACCAAAAAGTTATATTTTGGTTTCATCTGACCATATGACATTCTCCCAATCTTCTTCTGGATCATCCAAATGCTCTCTAGCAAACTTCAGACGGGCCTGGACATGTACTGGCTTAAGCAGGGGGACACGTCTGGCACTGCAGGATTTGAGTCCCTGGCGGCGTAGTGTGTTACTGATGGTAGGCTTTGTTACTTTGGTCCCAGCTCTCTGCAGGTCATTCACTAGGTCCCCCCGTGTGGTTCTGGGATTTTTGCTCATCGTTCTTGTGAATATTTTGACCCCACGGGATGAGATCTTGCGTGGAGCCCCAGATCGAGGGAGATTATCAGTGGTCTTGTATGTCTTCCATTTCCTAATAATTGCTCCCACAGTTGATTTATTCAAGCCAAGCTGCTTACCTATTGCATATTCAGTCTTCCCAGCCTGGTGCAGGTCTACAATTTTGTTTCTGGTGTCCTTTGACAGCTCTCTAGTCTTGGCCACAGTGGAGTTTGGGGTGTGACTGTTTGAGGTTGTGGACAGGTGTCTTTTATACTGATAACAAGTTCAAACAAGTGTCATTAATACAGGTAACGAGTGGAGGACAGAGGAGCCTCTTAAAGAAGAAGTTACAGGTCTGTGAGAGCCAGAAATCTTGCTTGTTTGCAAATAAATTCATTAAATATCCATAGGTTAGCCTATATTGTTTTTTTAGGTTAGCCTGTATATATATTTTTTTAGGTTAGCCTATATTGCATTTTTTAGGTTAGCCTATATTGTATTTTTTAGGTTAGCCTAGATTGTATTTTTTAGGTTAGCCTATATTGTATTTTTTAGGTTAGCCTATATTGTATTTTTTAGGTTAGCCTATATTGTTTTTTTAGGTTAGCCTATATTGTATTTTTTAGGTTAGCCTATATTGTATTTTTTAGGTTAGCCTATATTGTTTTTTTTAGGTTAGCCTATATTGTATTTTTAGGTTAGCCTATATTGTTTTTTTTAGGTTAGCCTATATTGTATTTTTAGGTTAGCCTATATTGTATTTTTTTGTCGTTTACGCACTAATAGTTGGTAATGTAAATAGCCTTAATCACACCATTATTATAGAGAGAAGGGTAAAAGTGATTATTGAGGGCCGGAAACAAAATGCGGATGTGTGTGTGTCAGCCAAGTGTTCTCGTGTGCCTAAACGTCATCTGTGACTCTTCCTCCCAGTTATTTTCTATTTCACTCCTAGTCTCACCCCTCTCGCGGTCCGTTCTCCAGACGCAGCAGCTCGGCTGGTATACACCTATTCTCGGCCAACCACCCCTGTCCCACAGAGAGAAGAGAAAGAATACGTGGGACACACGAAAGATAAAGTATCCTAGCTTTTGTAGTTTAGATTTATCCAGGACAATCAGAGCGGATATCCATCGACACAGAAAGAAACCCCGCCTTTACTCGTCTCGCGGTCTCTCAACTTCTCCCACCTACTCTTTCTTTTTATCTCAATCCTTCTTTCTATTAAAATAGTTTTTGACTGGATGGAAAGATGTGGATAAACTGCGGAAGTGGTCAGGTCGAACCCTAATCTAAAACAACGAGACACCCGGGCCGTCACGAACGCAGCAGGCAGAATATATTCAACAGGACGGAGCTATACTTTCTCTGGTTGGACTGATTTTCTGCTGAGCGGTCGAACTTTCTGAAATTTGCATATAGGCTACTGCTATCTGTTCCGTGTGCTCTAACCCAAAGTCTCATACATCGCCTTGGACCTCAGTGAGAGGGGATTGGGACCAAAGTAAGTACCGTTATCTCAATCACATCAATAAGACTGTTATTGTGGTATAAACTGAATAACGGTTTCGTCTGAATATGCAGTGTTTCTACAATAGCCAGCACTCTGTTGTCTGTTCAAGTGTTGAAGGTTTTCAACCTAATCCTACCCGTAACCCTAACCACACTGCTAACCTTATGCCTAACCCTAACATTAAATTACTAACAAAAGGCTTATTTTTTTCATGAATTTTTACAATAGCCAATTTTGACTTTGTGGATGCGCTAACCTTTCGGTTATCTAGGCATGCAGCCCACAATGAAGCGCGATCACTTGGACACGCGTCATTACGCAAGACACGTACGTTTATCCTACGATTAAGGAACGCCGTTTGGGTCTTTGCGTGTCAAAAAATATACACTTCAAATAACACTATTTGATGTGTCAAATAAGCTTATTGGATCTGAATATGACTGCACGTCACATAATCATTTAACGCGTTCATAAAGCTTTTACGTAGCTATTACACATTGATTACACAATCACTCGTATGTCATATGTCACAACGATTCACCGACACGTATGCTATGATGCTGGTAAAGTTGTCTCGCGCACCTACAACGCTGGTCATAAAAAAAAGCTAGCTAGCTGATGGATGCAAACAATGTTCTTCCCCAAAAACATAGCAACACAAGATCATCTGTTTCAGTAGCTATAGTTAGACAATTATCTATATAGCTAGATGTCATAATTTAAAATAACCCTAATTTATAACAGTTTTTATTTGATTAATGGTGGTCGGACCCATCTCTGTGAAGCTAGCCAAAATAACGATTAGCCACAATACTGGACATTGGGGTTAGCCAAAAGAAAGGTATGTCATTGACAGTGACGCAAATCGCTCTCATAATGAAATAGATCATGCTAATGGAGTTTAGAACGTTGTTATATTAAATCAAAAAAATATTATAATTTGTACATTTGAAAAAAATATGTTTATATTACACTGGATAAATTAGACTTTAGCGTTGCATTGGGGGGCATACTTACCTATGGATTGTGGATCAATGACATGGGGTATCAGTCTACTCAGTGACACCCAGAGAACATTAGCGTCGTAGCTCTTATTGTGGGACTTTGAAACATCTGTGAATTGAACCACATTTATAGTCAACCTACTATGTGTTTATGTGTAATTCTGTGTTGTTGTTTTTGTTGCACTGCTTTGCTTTATCTTGGCCAGGTCGCAGTTGTAAATGAGAACTTGTTCTCAAGTGGCCTACCTGGTTAAATAAAGGTGAAATTAAAAAAAGTGCATTGAACACTATTCCAAAGGAAAAACAATACTGCTAGGATGTTTTGAAATCTGATAACTCTGAGGAGAATGTTGGGAAAAAAGATATTAGGTATTGAGTAGACTGATACCCCATTTCATTGATCCCTAATCCTTAGGTAAAATGTACAGTGCAATATACATAATAGGCTGACTGGGGAGGTTATTTCGCAGATCGAATCCCTGAGCTGACATGGTAAAAATCTGTTGTTCTGCCCCTGAACAAGGCAGTTCACTGTTCCTAGGCCATCATTGAAAATAAGAATTTGTTCTTAACTGACTTGCCTAGTTTAATAAAGGTAAAATAAAAAAATCTAAATGTTACAGTCACAGTCTCGCTATAAGAGCTACAATGCTAATATGTGCGTAAACTCTTCACAGTTGTGTTCTGTGGGTGTCACCGAGTAGACTGATACCCCATTTCATTGCTTCACATTCCAACTTTGTTTAACATGATCTAGTCTAAATATGGCATGATTTCAACAGTAACCTTCTGCATCACTTTCAAAGAGGTACTTTTATTTTGAAGGCAAACCGCAAATTCCACGATTGTGCCTAATCCTTATTGTGGCTAGCTTCACAACACATAATCATTCCAGTCAAGCCTCACTCCTCTGTCATCAAATCAAATGTAATTTGTCACATGCGCCGAATACAACAGTGAAATGGTTACTTTCAAGCCCTCAACCAACAATGCAGTTTTAAGAAAATCCCCCAAAAAGTAAGAGATAAGAATAACAAATAATTAAAGAGCAGCAGTAAATAACAATAGTGGGGCTATATACAGGGGGTACCGGTACAGAGTCAATGTGCGGGGGGCACCGGTGTCGATGTAATTGAGGTAATTATGTACATGTAGGTATAATTATTAAAGTGGCTATGCATAGATAATAACAGAGAGAAGCAGCAGAGTGTGTGGGGGGGGGGGGGGGGGGCAAAGCAAATATTCTGGGTAGCCATTTGATTAGCACTGATCTGATAGAAGTGGACAGGACAGCTGGACCTCTGATGAAGCTAGCTGGCTGCTTATAACGTTAGCTTTGGGCAACAGGGTTAAATAGCTGGCTAGCTATTTATTTCCATAAACTGAAGTTCAATTTCAATAAGCGAACAACAAGTGGCTACCTAGCTAATACTTACTCACAAGGATTCCTAATTCATTGCTAGGAATAATGAAAATGACTGCAGTTTCGACTGGTCATTGTTTTCAGGCTGGTTGTATTGGTGCTAGTGTAACAGTATAGACTTTGCGTCCGTCCCCTCGCCCCGACCTGGGCGCGAACCAGGGACGCTCTGCACACGTCAACAGTCACCCTCGAAGCGTCGTTACCCATCGCGCCACAAAAGCAACGGCCCTTGCAGAGCAAGGGGAACCACTACTTCAGGGTCTCAGAGCAAGTGACGTCACCGATTGAAATGCTATTAGCGCACACCACCGCTAACTAGATAGCCATTTCACATCCGTTACACTCACCCCCCTTTTGACCTCCACCTTTTCCACAGCAACCAGTGATCCGGGTCACGGCACCAATGTAACAGTATAGACTTTATGTCCGTCCCCTCGCCCCGGCCTGGGCGCGAACCAGGGACGCTCTGCACACGTCAACAGTCACCCTCGAAGCGTCGTTACCCATCGCTCCACAAAAGCCGCGGCCCTTGCAGAGCAAGGGGAACCACAACTTCAAGGTCTCAGAGCAAGTGACATCACCGATTGAAACGCCACTAGCGTGCACCACCGCTAACTAGCTAGCCATTTCACATTGGCTACACTAGCTAGGTACCAAGCTAAAGCTAGCTACCCCAGAAGTTGTGGTCGAACAAATAATGCCTTATAATTAATGCGGTATTGTAAATATATCGTTCATGGCCGGTGTGCGCTTGTTTGCAGACTTTTTATGTACAGCTTTGACAGTGCTACTAATAGTAGTGGTGGCGCTTGGCTTGCACGTGCAAATTCAGCACACACAACATTCTATAATAGAATAGTGTTATTTGACGCGTCAAATTAAAAGCTTATTTCATGTGTCAAATAGTGTTATTTCATGTGTCAAATAGTGTTAATGTGTCAAATAGTGTTATTTCATGTGTCAAATAGTGTTATTTCATGTGTCAAATAGTGTTATTTCATGTGTATCTTTTTTGACACGCAAAGACCCAAACGGTGTTCCATATATGATGAGACAATTGTGAACTCTGAAAAATATGAAGTCAAATCATGACGTCAGTGATCTTCAGATCAAAAAGTCGGAGTTCTAGAAAGCGGTCGGAGTTCCTGAGTTGGAATTCCGAGTTGGGTTATTTTTCAGAGTGGGAGCTTGTTTTTTTCGAGTTATCAGTTGTTTTGAACGCACGGAAGTCAGAGATTTCCGAGTTCACAGATGTTTTGAACACGGTATATGGCCTATTTATTCTGTTTGGCTCCTTTTGACAAATTGTAAAATAAAAAAGCTTAAACGTACAATATGCAGAAATCGCTCAGCCTGGTTGCTAAAATTTGAATGCTTTGCCTAATTTCAGTTTATGTGACAAAACAAGTGAAGTTAATCATTTCACAATCCAAACCACTGTGAAATAAATACATTTTCAATAACCCCAAACATTGAATTTTCAGCTGTTTGAAGCAGGTGTACAAAATCGAAGGTAAAAGCAGGAGAAATGAAACAGGAATGGGAAGCATATGGAGTGGCATGTAGCAATGAATAAGATCAAATTCATTAGCTTAAACCTCATATTTACTCTTCTTAACTTTTATTTTAAACCATATCTTAAACTTTTGACTGTCGGAAATGCATCCTTATTAAAAAGAACAGGTCAAAAGTGCTCACACAGACAGCATGATGTCACACAGACAGCATGATGTCACACAGACAGCATGATGTCACACAGACAGCATGATGTCACACAGACAGGATGATGTCACACAGACAGCATGATGTCACACAGACAGCATGATGTCACACAGACAGCATTATGTCACACAGACAGGATGATGTCACACAGACAGCATGATGTCACACAGACAGGATGATGTCACACAGACAGCATGATGTCACACAGACAGCATGATGTCACACAGACAGGATGATGTCACACAGACAGGATGATGTCACACAGACAGCATGATGTCACACAGACAGCATGATGTCACACAGGCAGGATGATGTCACACAGACAGCATGATGTCACACAGACAGGATGATGTCACACAGACAGCATGATGTCACACAGACAGCATGATGTCACACAGACAGGATGATGTCACACAGACAGCATGATGTCACACAGACAGCATGATGTCGCACAGACAGCATGATGTCACACAGACAGCATGATGTCGCACAGACAGCATGATGTCGCACAGACAGCATGATGTCGCACAGACAGCATGATGTCGCACAGACAGCATGATGTCACACAGACAGCATGATGTCACACAGACAGCATGATGTCACACAGACAGCATGATGTCACACAGACAGGATCAATAGCTGACTGTTAACACATCAAAGATCTGAGTCCTAACTCTCTACCCTGCATCTATCCATTAGGCTTTACTCCTTCAATCACTTGTAGTTGTTATGTGTACATTTTATTGCATGTCTGTCTGTGTGTGGCCCTCTAATTTCAGTAAAGTGCTCTTTTACAGGGTCACAGCAAGGAGTACAGTCCAACATCCTCTCCCTCTGCCAGTTGGAGAGGGAGACAGACAGAACAGAATATTGCCGTTAAAAATGTCTCAGGCATGACCTGCATTAAAGTGAATTTTCAGTCATAATAATATAACATCAGTGTGTGTGTGTGTGACTGGTGAGGATACAGAGGGTCACGCTCTGGATCTCTAAACCTTGTAATCCGAGGTCATGAAATCCCATTTTTAGTTTGAGATTAACCAAACCAGAATGTGGACTTTAATCTGGTTGTGGATTGTATTACTTTAAATAATTTAACCTGACATAATTTAGACCCACTGTTGGACACAGTCTATCTTGTTCAAGAGATTTTATCTCAGTAGGCCAAATCCTAATTTGAGGTCTGCCTGTCACGCAAACCTCCCATTGACTGGAAGCATGATTTACAACATGGCAGTCTCAGTTATGAACGCTGATCTCAAATTACAATTAAGGTCACTGAAACTAGACAGGTCTCTCTCTCTCTCTCTCTCGCTCTCTCTCTCTCTCTCTCTCTCTCTCTCTCTCTCTCTCTCTCTCTCTCTCTCTCTCTCTCTCTCTCTCTCTCTCTCTCTCTCTCTCTCTCTCTCTCTCTCTCTCTCTCTCTCTCTCTCATATATATTGCTCTACTCTACTCTGCTCTACACTTCTCTACTCTACTCTGCTCTACACTGCTCTACTCTATCCTGGTCGTCGTCTCTGTGTGCCAGAGGATGTATGATATGCGTTATGACTCACCATGAATAGACGGTTTCCTCTGATAGACCAACAAGCACTCTCTCTCTCCCTCTCTCTCTCCCCTCATCCTCCCCTCCCCCTCTCCCTCTGCCCCCAGGGGTTGAGAAACTCTATGTTAGTGTTAGTCTGCTTTGACTACTCACATTCTCCTGTCAGACAGTGCCACAGAAACAGAGGGAGGAAGAGAGATGGCACTTCCACTCTCCCATCCAGCTAGAGAGGAATCCTCCGTCTGATTGGCTCAGAAAAATGGCCAGAGTCCAGTCACATGATCCTGTCAGCCAATAGGAAGGGGAGTTGGGCTTCTGTCAGGAAAAGTGCTGTTGCAGGCTGGATCCTCTGACTGACCTGAAAAAGTATTTTTCTTTGATCTGTTGCGATGCGCACACACACACACACACACACACACACACACACACACACACACACACACACACACACACACACACACACACACACACACACACACACACACACACACACACACACACACACACACACACACACACACACACACTGACGCTCTTAGACTCAAGAACACTGGTATTGACTGAAATGTCACCACCATGTTTCTAATGTTTATCTACATGTAATCTATGATTCCTCCCATGGAGAGACCTCTAGACCATACGTTAGCATACTGAAACCCCCAGGCCTACTCTACTGTTTACTGCCGGTACGGCTGCTTTAGGTCCACATGATATTGTGAGTTGGGACCAGTGGTTATCACACAGGGAAGTAAGTCCGGCCTTTATTGCCTCTCTGCTGTGTGTGATGTGTTATGATCTTTGGACTGCTCTGTGGCTCTGTTTTGTAGCAGGGAAGATCCCTGTATCTGTGCTGTTGTGGTTAACTCTGCCTAGAAGACTCACCTATACAATAATCAACTGCCTAAATCACAGTAGGACAGAGGAATTTCTATATCTACAATGTATGTTGTTTTTAAGAATTGTCTGTGAGAATGAAATTGTCTAGGACATTTGGAATTCTTCTTAGGAGTGTGCAGTAGTTGTAAGCAATGTACTGTGTCCTACCCTCTTTGCTCTGTGTACATCTGCTCGTTCGTGTCGTGATCTTCAACAGCATTTTACAGAGTTCCTTTCTACATTTCTGGAATAGCAGGCAATCTGGGTGATGTGCCCTAAAGGCATGGAAAGTACAAGAGTTCAATATCTCTGCTAGTGTGCTCACAGAAAGTCAACAGGGTTATTCACCTGTCCACCCCCGCCCCCCTTCCTGTCTGTGTTGTGGAGGTGTTGATTTCCCAGTGAATACATGGACCCCCCCCGCCTCCTGTCTGTGTTGTGGAGATGTTGATTTCCCAGTGAATACATGGACCCTCCCTCCCCCCGCCTCCTGTCTGTGTTGTGGAGGTGTTGATTTCCCAGTGAATACATGGACCCTCCCTCCCCCCCCTCCTGTCTGTGTTGTGGAGGTGTTGATTTCCCAGTGAATACATGGACCCTCCCCCCCCCCCCCCGCCTCCTGTCTGTGTTGTGGAGGTGTTGATTTCCCAGTGAATACATGGACCCTCCCTCCCCCGCCTCCTGTCTGTGTTGTGGAGGTGTTGATTTCCCAGTGAATACATGGACCCTCCCCCCCCCCCCCGCCTCCTGTCTGTGTTGTGGAGGTGTTGATTTCCCAGTGAATACATGCACCCCTGATGAAGGAAAGGAGATGAGGAGGGGAAGACGATTGAGATGCACTCTCTGATTTGTGACAGGAAATGTGTCGGGTGTTGATGAGTAACCTGCTATGATGTGGAAATAACTGAACAATGACAGTGTCTCAGGGGAGAGTGTGTGTGAGAAGGGAAGGCTTCTGTAAACTTCATTTACCGTCTTGTTAGTGTGACTGGTGTATGGGGATCCACGCCTACGTAACCTAAGCTATCCAAAGCTAGCCCAGCGTTAGCTAACATTTTTATTGAAGCTCAAAGGGTCAGTTCTGTATTAGCCGGTAGCTCCTATCCGTTTCAATGTTAACCAATGTGAAAAGCCCAGTTTATCTCAGTGTATGCTACCGTTGGGTGTCAGCGGCACTCCCTTCCCTGGCTGTATATCAGTCTTTAATGTGTGTGTAAATCCAGCTGCATAGTTGAAAGAGAGCCAGGCCTGCTCTGGGTCTGGGAGTAATGTTAGGCAGGGAAGGAAGGAGGGAGGCAGGCCTGCTCTGGGTCTGGGAGTAATGTTAGGCAGGGAAGGAAGGAGAGAGCCAGGCCTGCTCTGTGTCTGGGTCTGGGAGTAATGTTAGGCAGGGAAGGAAGGAGGGAGCCAGGCCTGCTCTGTGTCTGGGTCTGGGAGTAATGTTAGGCAGGGAAGGAAGGAAAGAGCCAGGCCTGCTCTGTGTCTGGGAGTAATGTTAGGCAGGGAAGGAAGGAGGGAGGCAGGCAGGGAAGGAAGGAGGGAGGCAGGCCTGTTCTGTGTCTGGGTCTGGGAGTAATGTTAGGCAGGGAAGGAAGGAGAGTGCCAGGCCTGCTCTGGGTCTGGGAGTAATGTTAGGAAGGAGAGAGCCAGGCCTGCTCTGGGTCTGGGAGTAATGTTAGGCAGGGAAGGAAGGAGGGAGGCAGGCCTGCTCTGGGTCTGGGAGTAATGTTAGGCAGGGAAGGAAGGAGAGAGCCAGGCCTGCTCTGTGTCTGGGTATGGGAGTAATGTTAGGCAGGGAAGGAAGGAGAGAGCCAGGCCTGCTCTGTGTCTGGGTCTGGGAGTAATGTTAGGCAGGGAAGGAAGGAGAGAGCCAGGCCTGCTCTGTGTCTGGGAGTAATGTTAGGCAGGGAAGGAAGGAGAGAGCCAGGCCTGCTCTGTGTCTGGGAGTAATGTTAGGCAGGGAAGGAAGGAGAGAGCCAGGCCTGCTCTGTGTCTGGGTCTGGGAGTAATGTTAGGCAGGGAAGGAAGGAGAGAGCCAGGCCTGCTCTGTGTCTGGGTCTGGGAGTAATGTTAGGCAGGGAAGGAAAGAGGGAGGCAGGCAGCGAGGTAGGCATGGAGGGAGGGAGGGAGGCCTCGCTCTGCCTCTCAGAGCTTCCGTCAGCTGGGGAGGGAACCTACTCAATGAGGCAAGTCCTGGAGGGATCAGGGAGGGGGAGTGGATAGGGGAGGGGTTTGGGGGTTGAGGAGAATCGGGGGAGTGGGTTGGGTAGGAGGGTGGCGTCAGAGAGGATTAGGGTAGTGGTTTGGAGAGGGTTTAGGTGCTGGGTTTAAGGTGCAGGGTTTAGGGCTGAGTGGTGATAGGGGAGTGGTGTGTGGGAGGAAATTCTGACTCAGCACAGATAGATGATTCACAGCAAAAAAATCAGCCATGATTCATAGTGTCCCCCACTCAACTCCCATCCCCATCCTACCACACCCAAATCACAGTCAAAGTAAAGCTTGTCTCTACTTTTCTCTCTCTGAAACCACGAAGCGCCTGTCATAAATCAGGAAGCCAAGTGTTTGTTTCTTGGGCTTTAGGAATGTAACTGAAGAAGTGCCTCAGACCTTGAAAAAGAAGAAAATAACTGATTGAAAGGAAGGTGATAGCATCTTGCAACGTGGTCTCAGAGCATTTTGTATTATTCTGTACGTAAGTCCAAAACACGCCATTTATACCGAACAAAAATATAAAAACACAACATGCGAAAATTTCTAAGATTTTACAGTTCATATAAGGAACTTGTCAATTTAAGTAAATCCATTAAGCCCTAAAATATGGATTTCACATGACTGGGAATAGAAAACCAGTCAGTATCTGGTGTGACCACCATTTGCCTCATGCAGCGTGACACATTGTAACACACTTCTATGAGTAGTGGGGAGTCAGGCGCAGGGAACAGAGGGTAAAGGACAATTGTTTTTTATTCCGCCGCAGGAAAACGGTCACGCCAAAACACCAGGCACATAACAAAGACCGGCTCAAAAACAGGACCCAACCAGTCCGGAGAAAAACAAGAAAATCGCACAACCACAAACACGAACAGAGGAAATCAGCCCGCACAAAAGCAGGCGGGCATCACCGGCTTCAATAGCCCGACTAAAACCTAAACAAGAAACAGGTGTAACCAATAAGACAAAACCAACAGAAAAGGAAAAAGGGATTGGTGCCAGCTAGTAGACCGGTGACGACGAGCACCGAGCGCCGCCCAAACAGGAAGAGGAACCACCTTTGGTGGGAGTCGTGACACACATCTCCTGATCAGGCTGTTAATTGTGGCCTGTGGCCCAGACCTCTCCAATGGCTGTGAGAAGTTGCTTGATATTGGTGGGAACTGGAACACGCTGTCGTACACGTCCATCCAGAGCATCCCAAACATGCTCAATTGGTGACATGTCTGGTGAGTATGCAGGCCATGGAAGAACTGGGACATTTTAAGCTTCCAGGAATTGTGTACAGATCCTTGCGACATGGAGCTGTGCATTATCATGCTGAAACATGGTGATGGGTGACAGATTAAAGGCACGACAGTGGGCCTCAGGATCTCATCACGATATCTCTGTGCATTCAAATTGCCATCGATAAAATGCAATTGTGTTTGGGTTGGCTGAAAGGGTTAGGGGAAGGGTTAGCTAACATGCTACATCAGCAAAAAAAGAAACAGTCCTTTTTCAGGACCCTGTCTTTCACAAGATAATTTGTAAAAATCCAAATAACTTCACAGATCTTCATTGTAAAGGGTTTAAACACTGATTCCCATGCTTGTTCAATGAACCAAAAACAATTAATGAACATGCACCTGTGGAACGGTCATTAAGACACTAACACAGCTTACAGACGGTAGGCAATTAAGGTCACAGTTATGAACACTTAGGACACTAAAGAGGCCTTTCTACCGACTCTGAAAAACACCAAAAGAACTGCTCATCTGCGTGAACGTGCCTTAGGCATGCTGCAAGGAGGCATGAGGACTGCAGATGTGGCCAGGGCAAATAAATTGCAATGTCCGTACTGTGAGATGCCTAAGATAGCGCTACAGGGAGACAGGACGGACAGCTGATCATCCTCGCAGTGGCAGACCACGTGTAACAACACCTGCACAGGATTGGTACATCCAAACATCACACCTGCGGGACAGGTACATGATGGCAACAACAACTGCCCGAGTTACACCAGGAACGCACAATCCCTCCATCAGTGCTCAGACTGTCCTCAATAGGCTGAGAGGGGCTGGACTGAGGGCATGTAGGCCTGTTGTAAGGCAGGTCCTCACCAGACATCACCGGCAACAACATCGCCTATGGGCAAAAACCCACCGTCGCTGGATCAGACAGGACTGGCAAAAAGTGCTCTTCACTGACGAGTTGCGGTTTTGTCTCACCAGGGGTGATGGTCAGATTTGCGTTTATCGTCGAAGGAATGAGCGTTACACCAAGGCCTGTACTCTGGAGCGGGATCGATTTGGAGGTGGAGGGTCCGTCAGGAATTTTAGTGATCTGCCATGGCCAGCGAAGAGCTCGGATCTCAATCCCATTGAGCATGTCTGGGACCAGTTGGATCGGAGGGTGAGGGCTAGGGCCATTCCCCTCAGAATTGTCCGGGAACTTGCAGGTGCCTTGGTGGAAGAGTGGGGTAACATCTCACAGCAAGAACGGGCAAATCTGGTGCAGTCCATGAGGAGGAGATGCACTGCAGTACTTAATGCAGCTGGTGGCCACACCAGATACTGACTTTTGATTTTGACCCCCCCTTTGTTCAGGGACACATTATTCCATTTCTGTTAGTCACATGTCTGTGGAACTTATTCAGTTTATGTCTCAGTTGTTGAATCTTGTTATGTTCATACAAATATTTACACATATTAAGATTGCTGAAAATAAACAAAGTGGACAGTGAGAGGTCGTTTCTTTTTTAGTTTAGTTGCAAAGTAGCTATAAAGTAGTTGCAAAATTGGCAATTAGCTAAAATGCTAAAGTAACATATCATACTCATTTGAGCGTTCCAGATTTATGTTTACTATGTTACGTCTAGGCTATGAGACCAGACTGGGATATCAGTGAACAACAAATGCTGTGGTAACAGCTAAGAAGGCGCCAGGGCAATGAGTGGAGCTTACTCAGGTGTTCAAAACACATGAGACCGAGAGCCTAATGCTTCATAGGGAGTTTTTTTATGAGTTTTAGTTTTGAAAACGATCTCTCCACAAAAGCAACAGTTTTACAGGGATGGTAAAAACATCTGATTGCCATAGCAACATCAGGGGAACTGGGCAGAAGAGTTGTTCTTCAAATACAGCAGTTCTGCAACATCTTTAATTTAGCCTCTGATTCTCCTTAATTGCCGGCCTCAACAGGTTACGGAAAGAGATGAACTGTAGCCTATTGAAAGCTCTGGGGACAGGTTGTCTGAATACTTAACAGTCAATAAATTGGCAGATGTGAACAGATTATCATCTTTAGCGGCCAACAGTTCTTGAGGGCTTGAACAAAAAAAAGCTGTTTGCTATTTCGTTCATACTGGTGAACCGGCATTTGAGTTGTGATGTTGCAAACTCAACAGTGCCTTATCTCAGGTATACCTTGGCATACATCATTCAAGACTGTTTAAATTGTGTGCAGCGCAATGGACATATAATGTCACATGTCACAGGAAGGACTGTCTGGGTTGGCAATACTCAGTATAGAAAACAGTTGGGCCAGTAACCTGGACCTACAGGCCGTGGTGAAAACATATGCACACAAAAAAGCACAGACAGTCGCAAACACTGTAGCTACTATAGGCCTCTACATAGAACAAAAAGAGAGACACAAGCACAGACAGTCACAAACACTGTAGCTACTATAGGCCTCTACATAGAACAAAAAGAGAGACACAAGCACAGACAGTCACAAACACTGTAGCTACTATAGGCCTCTACATAGAACAAAAAAGAGAGACACAAGCACAGACAGTCACAAACACTGTAGCTACTATAGGCCTCTACATAGAACAAAAAGAGAGACACAAGCACAGACAGTCACAAACACTGTAGCTACTATAGGCCTCTACATAGAACAAAAAGAGAGACACAAGCACAGACAGTCACAAACACTGTAGCTACTATAGGCCTCTACATAGAACAAAAAGAGAGACACAAGCACAGACAGTCACAAACACTGTAGCTACTATAGGCCTCTACATAGAACAAAAAGAGAGACACAAGCACAGACAGTCACAAACACTGTAGCTACTATAGGCCTCTACATAGAACAAAAAGAGAGACACAAGCACAGACAGTCACAAACACTGTAGCTACTATAGGTCTCTACATAGAACAAAAAGAGAGACACAAGCACAGACAGTCGCAAACACTGTAGCTACTATAGGCCTCTACATAGAACAAAAAGAGAGACACAAGCACAGACAGTCACAAACACTGTAGCTACTATAGGCCTCTACATAGAACAAAAAGAGAGACACAAGCACAGACAGTCACAAACACTGTAGCTACTATAGGCCTCTACATAGAACAAAAAGAGAGACACAAGCACAGACAGTCACAAACACTGTAGCTACTATAGGCCTCTACATAGAACAAAAAGAGAGACACAAGCACAGACAGTCACAAACACTGTAGCTACTATAGGCCTCTACATAGAACAAAAAGAGAGACACAAGCACAGACAGTCACAAACACTGTAGCTACTATAGGCCTCTACATAGAACAAAAAGAGAGACACAAGCACAGACAGTCACAAACACTGTAGCTACTATAGGTCTCTACATAGAACAAAAAGAGAGACACAAGCACAGACAGTCGCAAACACTGTAGCTACTATAGGCCTCTACATAGAACAAAAAGAGAGACACAAGCACAGACAGTCACAAACACTGTAGCTACTATAGGCCTCTACATAGAACAAAAAGAGAGACACAAGCACAGACAGTCACAAACACTGTAGCTACTATAGGCCTCTACATAGAACAAAAAGAGAGACACAAGCACAGACAGTCACAAACACTGTAGCTACTATAGGCCTCTACATAGAACAAAAAGAGAGACACAAGCACAGACAGTCACAAACACTGTAGCTACTATAGGCCTCTACATAGAACAAAAAGAGAGACACAAGCACAGACAGTCACAAACACTGTAGCTACTATAGGCCTCTACATAGAACAAAAAGAGAGACACAAGCACAGACAGTCGCAAACACTGTAGCTACTATAGGCCTCTACATAGAACAAAAAGAGAGACACAAGCACAGACAGTCACAAACACTGTAGCTACTATAGGCCTCTACATAGAACAAAAAGAGAGACACAAGCACAGACAGTCACAAACACTGTAGCTACTATAGGCCTCTACATAGAACAAAAAGAGAGACACAAGCACAGACAGTCACAAACACTGTAGCTACTATAGGCCTCTACATAGAACAAAAAGAGAGACACAAGCACAGACAGTCACAAACACTGTAGCTACTATAGGTCTCTACATAGAACAAAAAGAGAGACACAAGCACAGACAGTCGCAAACACTGTAGCTACTATAGGCCTCTACATAGAACAAAAAGAGAGACACAAGCACAGACAGTCACAAACACTGTAGCTACTATAGGCCTCTACATAGAACAAAAAGAGAGACACAAGCACAGACAGTCACAAACACTGTAGCTACTATAGGCCTCTACATAGAACAAAAAGAGAGACACAAGCACAGACAGTCACAAACACTGTAGCTACTATAGGCCTCTACATAGAACAAAAAGAGAGACACAAGCACAGACAGTCGCAAACACTGTAGCTACTATAGGCCTCTACATAGAACAAAAAGAGAGACACAAGCACAGACAGTCACAAACACTGTAGCTACTATAGGCCTCTACATAGAACAAAAAGAGAGACACAAGCACAGACAGTCACAAACACTGTAGCTACTATAGGCCTCTACATAGAACAAAAAGAGAGACACAAGCACAGACAGTCACAAACACTGTAGCTACTATAGGCCTCTACATAGAACAAAAAGAGAGACACAAGCACAGACAGTCACAAACACTGTAGCTACTATAGGCCTCTACATAGAACAAAAAGAGAGACACAAGCACAGACAGTCACAAACACTGTAGCTACTATAGGCCTCTACATAGAACAAAAAGAGAGACACAAGCACAGACAGTCACAAACACTGTAGCTACTATAGGCCTCTACATAGAACAAAAAGAGAGACACAAGCACAGACAGTCGCAAACACTGTAGCTACTATAGGCCTCTACATAGAACAAAAAGAGAGACACAAGCACAGACAGTCACAAACACTGTAGCTACTATAGGCCTCTACATAGAACAAAAAGAGAGACACAAGCACAGACAGTCACAAACACTGTAGCTACTATAGGCCTCTACATAGAACAAAAAGAGAGACACAAGCACAGACAGTCACAAACACTGTAGCTACTATAGGCCTCTACATAGAACAAAAAGAGAGACACAAGCACAGACAGTCACAAACACTGTAGCTACTATAGGCCTCTACATAGAACAAAAAGAGAGACACAAGCACAGACAGTCACAAACACTGTAGCTACTATAGGCCTCTACATAGAACAAAAAGAGAGACACAAGCACAGACAGTCACAAACACTGTAGCTACTATAGGCCTCTACATAGAACAAAAAGAGAGACACAAGCACAGACACAGAGAGAAAGAAAGAGAACAAGAGACACAGAGAGAGAAGGTGCAAGGAGGACTTCAGACCAGGGGAGTCTCTCACGTTGGACTCTATTGAATTTACCTTGAATATTGCAGCCCATTTGTGTAAACTATTAGCCAGACAAAACCCGCTTAGTTCAACAATAGGCTAAATAGTGGCTGAATTACTCCTCAAGCCGACTAATTTTTCCCACATTGTTAGGCTATTTGATGTAATTTTTATAAAAGGTTCATGAATAACAGCTAAATAGCAGCTAAATACGGTATATACTGTAGCTATAGATACTAGGCTACACTGCATAATGAAGCAATCCTAGTTTTCAGGGTGGACTGAGTGTATTATTAAATACGGTATATACTGTAGCTATAGATACTAGGCTACACAGCATAATGAAGCAATCCCTAGTTTTCAGGGTGGACTGACTGTATTATTAAATACGGTATATACTGTAGCTATAGATACTAGGCTACACAGCATAATGAAGCAATCCTAGTTTTCAGGGTGGACTGAGTGTATTATTAAATACGGTATATACTGTAGCTATAGATACTAGGCTACACAGCATAATGAAGCAATCCTAGTTTTCAGGGTGGACTGAGTGTATTATTAAATACGGTATATACTGTAGCTATAGATACTAGGCTACACAGCATAATGAAGCAATCCCTAGTTTTCAGGGTGGACTGACTGTATTATTAAATACGGTATATACTGTAGCTATAGATACTAGGCTACACAGCATAATGAAGCAATCCCTAGTTTTCAGGGTGGACTGACTGTATTATTAAATACGGTATATACTGTAGCTATAGATACTAGGCTACACTGCATAATGAAGCAATCCCTAGTTTTCAGGGTGGACTGACTGTATTATTAAATACGGTATATACTGTAGCTATAGATACTAGGCTACACTGCATAATGAAGCAATCCTAGTTTTCAGGGTGGACTGAGTGTATTATTTGGCATTAATACACTGGTTTTACGCATATTCCTTATGGTGTAGGCCTCCCACTAAACATTTATCCACGAGCTAAAGCAAAGTGAACTCCGACCTTGTGTGTGTGTGTGTGGGGGGGGGGGGGGGGGGGGGGGGGGGTAGCTAGTGACTTCCACTCCAGAGCCATGGCGCAGCAAGGGTCATTTGAGTGGGTGGGATTTCGAGCATAGCCACCACAAGGTGGTTTAGGGCTCAACTCCCTTGTTTTCGTTGAAAGTGAGAAAACAACACAACAAGTGGGGGCAGCATGAGGTTGCCCGCGACCTTTGGATTCCATCTTTAATTTGAGCCAGCAGGAAAATAATCCTACTTACATGTGATTATTATGTAGATTATAATGAATTTACATTTTGGTAGGGATTGATACAATTACAATTACAAACTTCAGAAGCCTTTTTAAACCACAACCACATTTACATTTCCTGCAGTTCTCCTGATCAAATTAATATCTGTAATTGAATGGGGAAGATTTGCACAATGTCATTACATCTTTAAAAAAAAATGTTTTTTAATTTTACCTTTATTTAACCAATTTAACCGATGGCCTGGGTTAACTGCCTGTTCAGGGGCAGAACGACAAGTACAGCTGACCAAGCACAAAGCAAAACCCTCCTGCAGACATGCATCAGCAATACCACTGGGGTCTGGTGGTCCGTGGTGGTCCGTGTTGTCAGCTCGGGGGTTTGAACTCGCAACCTTCCAGTTACTAGTCCAGCACTAGGCTACCCTGCCGCCCCTAATTAGTTGGTGCCAATTTTTCCTATTCATTTGGCCTGCAGATTTCTCACAATGCGTGTTATGGGGAGTTTATACAACATATGGTATAGATTAGAATATGGATCTGACTTCAGACAATTGTTGAGGTATGAACATTTCCTCTGATTGGGATGGTTCCTGTTGTTTAACTGCGGTGAGAGAAATGGATAAATAAACATTCATTCAGTTAGGGACTTTAACTCTTTCCATTCTTCCTGTGTCTGGCTAGGGTTAGGGTTAGGGTTAGACAGACATTGTGTCATAAAAGAGATCAGGAAGTAGACTACACATGGGACAACTGTTGTGTGTGTAAATGTCAGTATATTAACCGTCTTCTCTGCTCTCTCCCCAGTATGGTGTCCAGTCTGAGCGAGTGGTTCTGGAATGAGCGGCTGTGGTTCCCTGAGGGGCTGGGTTGGGCTGACCTGGAGGACAAAGATGGCCGTGTTTACGCCAAGGCCAGCGACCTTTGGGTGGTGCTACCCATCGCCCTAGCCTTCCTCGTAATACGACAGATCTTCGAGAGGTACGTCTGTCCGTCTGTTCTTCTGTCTGTCCGTCTGTCTGTCTGTTTGGCTGGCTGTCACCCCTCATACGATTAATCCTCTGCCTCTTTACCCCATCTGTCAACATATACCTCTTCTCTTTCCCTCATCAGTCTACATGTTAATACCCCTTCTCTTTCCCCATCTGTCTACATGTTTATACCTCTTCTCTTTCCCCATCTGTCTACATGTTTATACCTCTTCTCTTTCCCTCATCAGTCTACAAGTTAATACCCCTTCTCTTTCCCCATCTGTCTACATGTTTATACCTCTTCTCTTTCCCCATCTGTCTACATGTTTATACCTCTTCTCTTTCACCATCTGTCTACATGTTAATACCCCTTCTCTTTCCCCCATCTGTCTACATGTTAATACCTCTTCTCTTTCCCCATCTGTCTACATGTTTATACCTCTTCTCTTTCCCCATCTGTCTACATGTTTATACCTCTTCTCTTTCCCCATCTGTCTACATGTTTATACCTCTTCTCTTTCCCATCTGTCTACATGTTTATACCTCTTCTCTTTCACCATCTGTCTACATGTTAATACCCCTTCTCTTTCCCCCATCTGTCTACATGTTAATACCTCTTCTCTTTCCCCATCTGTCTACATGTTTATACCTCTTCTCTTTCCCCATCTGTCTACATGTTTATACCTCTTCTCTTTCACCATCTGTCTACATGTTTATACCTCTTCTCTTTCCCATCTGTCTACATGTTTATACCTCTTCTCTTTCCCCATCTGTCTACATGTTTATACCTCTTCTCTTTCCCCCATCTGTCTACATGTTAATACCTCTTCTCTTTCCCCATCTGTCTACATGTTTATACCTCTTCTCTTTCCCATCTGTCTACATGTTTATACCTCTTCTCTTTCCCATCTGTCTACATGTTAATACCTCTTCTCTTTCCCATCTGTCTACATGTTTATACCTCTTCTCTTTCCCATCTGTCTACATGTTAATACCTCTTCTCTTTCCCATCTGTCTACATGTTTATACCTCTTCTCTTTCCCATCTGTCTACATGTTAATACCCCTTCTCTTTCCCCATCTGTCTACATGTTTATACCTCTTCTCTTTCCCATCTGTCTACATGTTTATACCTCTTCTCTTTCCCATCTGTCTACATGTTTATACCTCTTCTCTTTCCCATCTGTCTACATGTTTATACCTCTTCTCTTTCCCATCTGTCTACATGTTTATACCTCTTCTCTTTCCCATCTGTCTACATGTTTATACCTCTTCTCTTTCACCATCTGTCTACATGTTAATACCTCTTCTCTTTCCCCCATCTGTCTACATGTTAATACCTCTTCTCTTTCCCCATCTGTCTACATGTTTATACCTCTTCTCTTTCCCATCTGTCTACATGTTTATACCTCTTCTCTTTCCCATCTGTCTACATGTTTATACCTCTTCTCTTTCACCATCTGTCTACATGTTTATACCTCTTCTCTTTCCCTCATCTGTCTACATGTTTATACCTCTTCTCTTTCACCATCTGTCTACATGTTTATACCTCTTCTCTTTCCCTCATCTGTCTACATGTTTATACCTCTTCTCTTTCCCTCATCTGTCTACATGTTTATACCTCTTCTCTTTCCCATCTGTCTACATGTTTATATTCCTACGCCTCCCCCCCTCTTCCACGTGCTCCACCCTTTTTCTCCTTCCCTCCCTCCCTCTCTCCCTCTTCCCTCTCTCCATCTTGTCCTCTCCTCCGCTAATCTTTAATTACATTATTTTACCTTCAATCTGTAATTTAATCTCGGTCTGTTTTCACTGAGTCACTCTGATCATATCTCTGCTTCCTCTTCTCCTCTGTGTCCTTTCCCTCCCTCTCTTGTCTTCTCTCATATTTTTAGAACCCACCTGTATGTTGTGTGTTAGCTTAGCAATAGCAATCAGTCAACCTTTCTCTCACTCTCTCTCTATCACTTTCTCTCCCTCCCTTCATACCTCTCCATCCTCCCTCATGATAATATCAAACCCACATGCTCCAATCAACTGAACAATTGCGCCCAGCAATACCATGCCGTCTCTCTATCTTCCTCCCATCTCATCCCTCTCTCCCCCCTCTCGGTGTGTGCAGGTTAGTGGCCACCCCACTGGCTGCTGTCATGGGGGTGAAGGAGAAAGTTCGGCTCATAGTCTCACACAACCCCACACTGGAGTCCTTCTACTGTAACACAACCAAGAACCCCTCACAGGTAACACAACTAAAAAAGACTACACCAATGCACGCCAGCACAGAGACACATGCACACAGTTACGCACGCACACACACACATGAACACATTAACACTACACAATTGCTACAGATCTTAATTTGTTCAGTCTTTTGTTGCAAAAATAATTCAGCACAGCAGGAAATGTAAACGTGTGTATTTGAGTTTTAAAAAGGCTTCTAAAGTTTGTCATTTCAGACTTGATTTGCCCTAACGAAAAATGTATCAACCCCTAATTATAATCCATATAATAATTCACATTTCCTGTTGCTGCAGAATTATTTTCCTGCTGTAGCAAACTGGCTCAAATTAAGATCCTACATCTGTATACAGCACCACACAAATCATTATGCTTAACTGTATCCCTTTCTACCCTTCTCTCTCCCTCCTCCCTTTCTCTCTCCCCCTATCCCGCTCTCTCTCCCTCCTCCCTTTCTCTCTCCCTCTATCCCCCGCTCTCTCTCCCTCCTCCCTTTCTCTCTCCCCCTATTCCCCGCTCTCTCTCCCTCCTCCCTTTCTCTCTCCCTCTATCCCCCGCTCTCTCTCCCTCCTCCCTTTCTCTCTCCCCCTATTCCCCGCTCTCTCTCCCTCCTCCCTTTCTCTTTCCCTCTATCCCCCGCTCTCTCTCCCTCCTCCCTTTCTCTCTCCCCCTATTCCCCGCTCTCTCTCCCTCCTCCCTTTCTCTCTCCCTCTATCCCCCGCTCTCTCTCCCTCCTCCCTTTCTCTCTCCCCCTATTCCCCGCTTTCCTCCCTCCTCCCTTTCTCTCGCCCCCTATCCCCCGCTCTCCCTCCCTCCTCCCTTTCTCTCTCCCCCTATCCCCCGCTCTCCCTCCCTCCTCCCTTTCTCTCTCCCTCTATTCCCCGCTCTCTCTCCCTCCTCCCTTTCTCTCTCCCTCTATCCCCCGCTCTCTCTCCCTCCTCCCTTTCTCTCTCCCTCTATCCCCCGCTCTCTCTCCCTCCTCCCTTTCTCTCTCCCCCTATTCCCCGCTCTCCCTCCCTCCTCCCTTTCTCTCTCCCCCTATCCCCCGCTCTCCCTCCCTCCCTCCTCCCTTTCTCTCTCCCTCTATCCCCCGCTCTCTCTCCCTCCTCCCTTTCTCTCTCCCCCCCTATTCCCCGCTCTCCCTCCCTCCTCCCTTTCTCTCTCCCCCATCCCCCGCTCTCCCTCCTCCCTTTCTCTCTCCCCCTATCCCCCGCTCTCCCTCCCTCCTCCCTTTCTCTCTCCCTCTATTCCCCGCTCTCTCTCCCTCCTCCCTTTCTCTCTCCCTCTATCCCCCGCTCTCTCTCCCTCCTCTCTTTCTCTCTCCCCCTATTCCCCCACTATCTCTCCCTCTACAGAGTTCTATAGACAGTCTGTGTAAGCAGACAGGTTGTTCAGAGAGACAGGTGCAGAGATGGTTCAGGAGACGCAGGAACCAGGACCGACCCAGTCTACTGAAGAAGTTCAAAGAGGCCAGGTACGCACACACGCACACACACACACACACACACACACACAAATACCTATATGCATACACACTCCCACACATGCACACACATACACTTGCATGAACACATGCACAAAAAAAGATAACAACACAACAGCTTCACAAACAGCTGCTCAATGCCAATCTGTCACCAACACACCCACATGCACAGACACACACGTGCTGACATTGGCCTGTGAGCACATGTCTGAGTGTTAAAGCATGAGTCTATTTACAGTATATCTGACACTCATTATATTGCCAGCCTGGTTTCATCAAGGCTCCTCCTACCCCCCAGGCCACACACACATACGCCGCCCGCCCCTCACATCCCTCACCAGTCCCAGGAGACAGTTTGGCCCTATCAGCAGAATCAATTTATATCCCAACAGTGTGTGTCATTGTTATTGGACTGAGACAGTGGCTGTGTTACACTAATACTGACATTAATATCACAATCACTAGTGTAGATAACAACCTGTAGATAATATCACAATCACTAGTGTAGATAACAACCTGTAGTTAATATCACAATCACTAGTGTAGATAACAACCTGTAGTTAATATCACAATCACTAGTGTAGATAACAACCTGTAGTTAATATCACAATCACTCGTGTAGAGACAACCTGTAGTTAATATCACAATCACTAGTGTAGATAACAACCTGTAGTTAACATCACAATCACTAGTGTAGATAACAACCTGTAGTTAACATCACAATCACTAGTGTAGATAACAACCTGTAGTTAATATCACAATCACTAGTGTAGATAACAACCTGTAGTTAATATCACAATTACTAGTGTAGATAACAACCTGTAGTTAATATCACAATCACTAGTGTAGATAACAACCTGTAGTTAATATCACAATTACTAGTGTAGATTACAACCTGTAGTTATTATCACAATCACTAGTGTAGATAACAACCTGTAGTTAATATCACAATCACTAGTGTAGAGACAACCTGTAGTTAATATCACAATCACTAGTGTAGAGACAACCTGTAGTTAACATCACAATCACTAGTGTAGAGACAACCTGTAGTTAATATCACAATCACTAGTGTAGAGACAACCTGTAGTTAACATCACAATCACTAGTGTAGATACAACCTGTAGTTAATATCACAAACACTAGTGTAGAGACAACCTGTAGTTAATATCGCAATCACTAGTGTAGAGACAACCTGTAGTTAATATCACAATCACTAGTGTAGAGACAACCTGTAGTTAATATCACAATCACTAGTGTAGATAACAACCTGTAGTTAACATCACAATCACTAGTGTAGATAACAACCTGTAGTTAACATCACAATCACTAGTGTAGATAACAACCTGTAGTTATTATCACAATCACTAGTGTAGATAACAACCTGTAGTTAATATCACAATCACTAGTGTAGAGACAACCTGTAGTTAATATCACAATCACTAGTGTAGATAACAACCTGTAGTTAACATCACAATCACTAGTGTAGATAACAACCTGTAGTTATTATCACAATCACTAGTGTAGATAACAACCTGTAGTTAATATCACAATCACTCGTGTAGAGACAACCTGTAGTTAATATCACAATCACTCGTGTAGATAACAACCTGTAGTTAACATCACAATCACTAGTGTAGATAACAACCTGTAGTTAACATCACAATCACTAGTGTAGATAACAACCTGTAGTTAACATCACAATCACTAGTGTAGATAACAACCTGTAGTTAATATCACAATCACTAGTGTAGATAACAACCTGTAGTTAACATCACAATCACTAGTGTAGATAACAACCTGTAGTTAATATCACAATCACTAGTGTAGATAACAACCTGTAGTTTTTTTATTTATTTTTTTTATTTCACCTTTATTTAACCAGGTAGGCTAGTTGAGAACAAGTTCTCATTTGCAACTGCGACCTGGCCAAGATAAAGCATAGCAGTATGAGCAGACAACACAGAGTTACACATGGAGTAAACAATTAACAAGTCAATAACACAGTAGAAAAAAAGAGAGTCTATATACATTGTGTGCAAAAGTCATGAGGAGGTAGGCGAATAATTACAATTTTGCAGATTAACACTGGAGTGATAAATGATCAGATGGTCATGTACAGGTAGAGATATTGGTGTGCAAAAGAGCAGAAAAGTAAATAAATAAAAAAATAAAAACAGTATGGGGATGAGGTAGGTGAAAATGGGTGGGCTATTTACCAATAGACTATGTACAGCTGCAGCGATCGGTTAGCTGCTCAGATAGCTGATGTTTGAAGTTGGTGAGGGAGATAAAAGTCTCCAACAGTTAATATCACAATCACTAGTGTAGATAACAACCTGTAGTTAATATCACAATCACTAGTGTAGATAACAACCTGTAGTTAATATCACAATCACTAGTGTAGATACAACCTGTAGTTAATATCACAATCACTAGTGTAGATAACAACCTGTAGTTAATATCACAATCACTAGTGTAGAGACAACCTGTAGTTAATATTGTACAGTACTGGAGGTCTCTATCTGTAGTCAGCAGGTTGTTGTGTTGTACAGTACTGGAGGTCTATCTGTAGTCAGCAGGTTGTTGTTGTACAGTACTGGAGGTCTCTATCTGTAGTCAGCAGGTTGTTGTGTTGTACAGTACTGGAGGTCTCTATCTGTAGTCAGCAGGTTGTTGTTGTACAGTACTGGAGGTCTCTATCTGTAGTCAGCAGGTTGTTGTGTTGTACAGTACTGGAGGTCTCTATCTGTAGTCAGCAGGTTGTTGTGTTGTACAGTACTGGAGGTCTCTATCTGTAGTCAGCAGGTTGTTGTGTTGTACAGTACTGGAGGTCTCTATCTGTAGTCAGCAGGTTGTTGTGTTGTACAGTACTGGAGGTCTCTATCTGTAGTCAGCAGGTTGTTGTTGTACAGTACTGGAGGTCTCTATCTATAGTCAGCAGGTTGTTGTTGTACAGTACTGGAGGTCTCTATCTGTAGTCAGCAGGTTGTTGTTGTACAGTACTGGAGGTCTCTATCTATAGTCAGCAGGTTGTTGTGTTGTACAGTACTGGAGGTCTCTATCTGTAGTCAGCAGGTTGTTGTGTTGTACAGTACTGGAGGTCTCTATCTGTAGTCAGCAGGTTGTTGTTGTACAGTACTGGAGGTCTCTATCTGTAGTCAGCAGGTTGTTGTGTCGTACAGTACTGGAGGTCTCTATCTGTAGTCAGCAGGTTGTTGTTGTACAGTACTGGAGGTCTCTATCTATAGTCAGCAGGTTGTTGTTGTACAGTACTGGAGGCCTCTATCTGTAGTCAGCAGGTTGTTGTGTTGTACAGTACTGGAGGTCTCTATCTGTAGTCAGCAGGTTGTTGTACAGTACTGGAGGTCTCTATCTGTAGTCAGCAGGTTGTTGTTGTACAGTACTGGAGGTCTCTATCTATAGTCAGCAGGTTGTTGTTGTACAGTACTGGAGGTCTCTATCTATAGTCAGCAGGTTGTTGTTGTACAGTACTGGAGGTCTGGTCTCTGTGTGACAGGACTGAACTGGGAGGCTACTGTATGACTGTTCTTATTGTGTGCTGGGAAGTTTGCACGGGACTGATCCATTACAGTTTAACAGAATGTGTGTATGTTCTCTTTACTGTACATATAAGTGCATTCAGAAAGTATTCAGACCCCTTCACTTTTGCCACATTTTTTTACATTACAGTCATATTCTAAAATGGATTACATATATTTTTTCCTTCATCAATCTACATACAATACCCCATAATGACAAAGTGAAAACAGATTTTTATAAATTTGTGCAAATGTATTAAAAATAAAAAACTGAAATACTTTATTTACATAAGTATTCAGACCATTTGCTATGAGATTTGAAATTGAGCTCTGTTTCATCCTTTTTCCATTGATCATCCTTGATGTTTCTCAACTTGATTAACTTGAGTCCACATTTGGTCAAATGTATTGACTGGACATCATTTGGAAAGGCACACACCTGTCTATATAAGGTCCCACAGTTGACAGTGCATGTCAGAGGAAAAACCAAGCCATGAGGTCAAAGGAATTGTCCATAGAGCTCCGAGGCAGGATTGTGTCGAGGCACAGATCTGGGAAGGGTATCAAAAAATGTCTGCAGCATTGTAGGTCCTCAAGAACACCGTGGCCTCCATCATTCTTAAATGAACTAAGTTTGGAACCAGCAAGACTCTTCCTAGAGCTGGCCGCCCAGTCAAACTGAGAAATCAGGGGAGAAGGGCCTTGGTCAGGGAGGTGACCAAAAACCCTATGGTCACTCTATGGGAGAACCTTCCAGAAAGGGAAAGGGGGATACCTAGTCAGTTGTACAACTGAATGCATTCAACTGAAATGGGTCTTCCGCATTTAACCCAACCCCTCTGAATCAGAGAGTTGCGGGGGTCTGCCATAATTGACATCTCAGTAACCACTCCTCAGTAAAAGGCAGATGACAGCCCTGCTTGAAAAAATAATCTGTTCTGATGAAACCAAGTTTGAACTATTTGACCTGAATGCCAAGGTGGCACCCATCCCTACGGTGAAGCATGGTGGTGGCAGCATCATGTTGTGGGGATGTTTTTCAGCAGCAGGAACTTGGAGACGAGGGAAAGATGAACGGAGCAAAGTACAGAGAGATCCTTGATAAAAACCTGTTCAGGAGCTCTGCCTGGGGTGAAGGGTCATCTTCCAAAAGGTCAATGACAACGAAGGGGTGGTTTCGGGACAAGTCTCTGAATGTCCTTGAGTGGCCCAGCCAGAGCCTGGACTTGAACCCGATCAAACATTTCTGGAGAAACTGGTCAGCGACGCTCCCCATTCAACCTGACAGAGTTTGAGAGGATCTGCAGAGAAGAATGGGAGAAACTCCCCAAATACAGGTGTGCCAAGCTTATAGGGTCATTCCCAAGAAGACTTGAGGCTGTAATCGCTGCTAAAGGTGCTTCAACAAAGTACTGAGTAAAGGGTCTGAATACTTATTTAAATATGATATTTAAGTTTTGTATTTTTAATACATTTGTCATAATATCTAAAAAGCTGTTTTTACTTTGTCGTAATGGGGTATTGTGTGTAGATTGATGTGGGAAAAAACGATTTCATCAATTTTAGAATAAGGCTGTAGCGTAACAAAATGTGGAAAAGGTCAAGGGGTCTGAATACTTTCCAAATGCACTGTAGTATAAAGTCTGTGTGTGTGTGTTGTCCAATGATTGTGTGTGTTCTCTTGCAGTTGGAGATTCACCTTTTACCTTCTTGCTTTCATTGCTGGCCTGGCTGCCCTCATTGACGTGAGTACTGCTGTTTCACCTTTGACCTTTAAAACTCTCGCCTGTCTCCAAGCTAATCTCCTACACCAACATTGGTCAATCGTGTCATCTGACCTCTGTCATAACTCATAGTTTAAACTTTAGATCCTAGTTAAACCATTGATGGGAGAAACAGAGCCTATTCACTGACAGCATTAATGTGTTACAGGATACTAAGATAGAATAGAAGCCTTGTCAACAACAGTGCTGGTTATATCAGGGACAACTGAGTATCCAAAACAAATGTTATACAATTTGATGTTTTTCTAACATGATTAATCAAGAAGTTACGAATGACACTGGAAGAGAATTATAAAGCCACATTAATATATAGAGGGAAAGAGGGTGTGAAAATGATTTATCTGTTTCAATGCTGTACTTCTCTGTGACTGAAGTTAGAACTGTCTGATTTATGTATGACTCTCTCCCTCTCTCAGAAACCCTGGCTGTATGACTTTAAGGAGATGTTATTTCTCTGTGACTGAAGTTAGAACTGTCTGATTTATGTATGACTCTCTCCCTCTCTCAGAAACCCTGGCTGTATGACTTTAAGGAGATGTTATTTCTCTGTGACTGAAGTTAGAACTGTCTGATTTATGTATGACTCTCTCCCTCTCTCAGAAACCCTGGCTGTATGACTTTAAGGAGATGTTATTTCTCTGTGACTGAAGTTAGAACTGTCTGATTAATGTATGACTCTCTCCCTCTCTCAGAAACCCTGGCTGTATGACTTTAAGGGGATGTTATTTCTCTGTGACTGAAGTTAGAACTGTCTGATTTATGTATGACTCTCTCCCTCTCTCAGAAACCCTGGCTGTATGACTTTAAGGAGATGTTATTTCTCTGTGACTGAAGTTAGAACGGTCTGATTTATGTATGACTCTCTCCCTCTCTCAGAAACCCTGGCTGTATGACTTTAAGTAGATGTTATTTCTCTGTGACTGAAGTTAGAACTGTCTGATTTATGTATGACTCTCTCCCTCTCTCAGAAACCCTGGCTGTATGACTTTAAGGAGATGTTATTTCTCTGTGACTGAAGTTAGAACTGTCTGATTTATGTATGACTCTCTCCCTCTCTCAGAAACCCTGGCCGTATGACTTTAAGGATATGGTATTTCTCTGTGACTGAAGTTAGAACTGTCTGATTTATGTATGACTCTCTCCCTCTCTCAGAAACCCTGGCTGTATGACTTTAAGGAGATGTTATTTCTCTGTGACTGAAGTTAGAACTGTCTGATTTATGTATGACTCTCTCCCTCTCTCAGAAACCCTGGCTGTATGACTTTAAGGAGATGTTATTTCTCTGTGACTGAAGTTAGAACTGTCTGATTTATGTATGACTCTCTCCCTCTCTCAGAAACCCTGGCTGTATGACTTTAAGGAGATGTGGCAGGGCTTCCCTATTCTGGTATGTCCCTCTGGTTATTGATGAGTGGTAACTAATACATTGTAACATTGGAAGGCATATATCATAATCAATCATATCATGTTATGTCCAGTGTTTGACTGTGTTCAGAAAGTATATTATGGAAGTATCAATGTATGTTATTGATATTATCTTGCTCTTTCTCTCCTCTCTCTCTCTCCCCTATAATCTCCCCATCCCATCTCTCTCCCTATCCCTCCATCTCTCATCAATTTCTCTCCATCCCTCCATCTCTCATCTATTTCCCTCGATCCCTCCATCTCTCATCTATTTCCCTCCATCTCTCATCTATTTCTCTCTCCATCCCTCCATCCCTTATCTATTTCTCCCTCCAACCCTCATCTATTTCCATTCATCTCTCATCTATTTCTCTCTCCATCCCTCATCTATTTCCCTTCATCCCTCATCTATTTCTCTCTCCATCCCTCATCAATTTCTCTCCATCCCTCCATCCCTCGTCTATTTCTGTCTCTATCCCACATCTATTTCCCTTCATCCCTCATTATTTCCTTCTATCCCTCATCTATTTCTGTCTCCATCCCACATCTATTTCCCTCCATCCCTCATCTATTTCTCTCTCCATCCATCATCTTTCTCTCTCCATCCCTCATCTATTTATCTCTCCATCCCTCCATCCCTCATCTATTTCTCTCTCCATCCCTTCATCCCTCATCTATTTCTCTCTCCATCCCTCCATCCCTCATCTATTTATCTCTCCATCCCTCCATCCCTCATCTATTTCTCTCTCCATCCCTTCATCCCTCATCTATTTCTCTCTCCATCCCTCCATCCCTCATCTATTTCTCTCTCCATCCCTCCATCCCTCATCTATTTCTCTCTCCATCCCTTCATCCCTCATCTATTTCTCTCTCCATCCCTCCATCCCTCATCTATTTCTCTCTCCATCCCTCCATCCCTCATCTATTTCTCTCTCCATCCCTTCATCCCTCATCTATTTCTCTCTCCATCCATCCCTCATTATCTCCCTCTATCCCTCATCTATTTATCTCGCCATCCCTCATCTATTTCCCTCCATCCCTCATCTATTTCCCTCCATCCCTCATCTATTTCTCTCTCCATCCCTCAATCTCTCATCTCTCCCCCAGACTCTCCTGCCGTCTCAGTATTGGTACTATATGATAGAGCTGGGTTTCTACGTCTCTCTAATCTTCAGTGTGGCATCAGACGTCAAACGGAAAGTAAGTGTGCACCGTGCCTGCTCTCTGAAACACACTATGTGCACCGTGCCTGCTCTCTGAAACACACTATGTGCACCGTGCCTGCTCTCTGAAACACACTATGTGCACCGTGCCTGCTCTCTGAAACACACTATGTGCACCGTGCCTGCTCTATGAAATACACTATGTGCACCGTGCCTGCTCTATGAAACACACTATGTGCACCGTGCCTGCTCTATGAAACACACTATGTGCACCGTGCCTGCTCTATGAAACACACTATGTGCACCGTGCCTGCTCTATGAAACACACTATGTGCACCGTGCCTGCTCTATGAAACACACTATGTGCACCGTGCCTGCTCTATGAAACACACTATGTGCACCGTGCCTGCTCTATGAAACACACTATGTGCACCGTGCCTGCTCTATGAAACACACTATGTGCACCGTGCCTGCTCTATGAAACACACTATGTGCACCGTGCCTGCTCTATGAAACACACTATGTGCACCGTGCCTGCTCTATGAAACACACTATGTGCACCGTGCCTGCTCTATGAAACACACTATGTGCACCGTGCCTGCTCTATGAAATACACTATGTGCACCGTGCCTGCTCTATGAAACACACTATGTGCACCGTGCCTGCTCTATGAAACACACTATGTGCACCGTGCCTGCTCTATGAAACACACTATGTGCACCGTGCCTGCTCTCTGAAACACACTATGTGCACCGTGCCTGCTCTCTGAAACACACTATGTGCACCGTGCCTGCTCTATGAAACACACTATGTGCACCGTGCCTGCTCTATGAAATACACTATGTGCACCGTGCCTGCTCTCTGAAACACACTATGTGCACCGTGCCTGCTCTATGAAACACACTATGTGCACCGTGCCTGCTCTATGAAACACACTATGTGCACCGTGCCTGCTCTATGAAACACACTATGTGCACCGTGCCTGCTCTATGAAACACACTATGTGCACCGTGCCTGCTCTATGAAACACACTATGTGCACCGTGCCTGCTCTATGAAACACACTATGTGCACCGTGCCTGCTCTATGAAACACACTATGTGCACCGTGCCTGCTCTATGAAACACACTATGTGCACCGTGCCTGCTCTATGAAACACACTATGTGCACCGTGCCTGCTCTATGAAACACACTATGTGCACCGTGCCTGCTCTATGAAACACACTATGTGCACCGTGCCTGCTCTATGAAACACACTATGTGCACCGTGCCTGCTCTATGAAATACACTATGTGCACCGTGCCTGCTCTATGAAACACACTATGTGCACCGTGCCTGCTCTATGAAACACACTATGTGCACCGTGCCTGCTCTATGAAATACACTATGTGCACCGTGCCTGCTCTATGAAACACACTATGTGCACCGTGCCTGCTCTATGAAACACACTATGTGCACCGTGCCTGCTCTATGAAACACACTATGTGCACCGTGCCTGCTCTATGAAACACACTATGTGCACCGTGCCTGCTCTATGAAATACACTATGTGCACCGTGCCTGCTCTATGAAACACACTATGTGCACCGTGCCTGCTCTATGAAATACACTATGTGCACCGTGCCTGCTCTATGAAACACACTATGTGCACCGTGCCTGCTCTATGAAATACACTATGTGCACCGTGCCTGCTCTATGAAACACACTATGTGCACCGTGCCTGCTCTATGAAACACACTATGTGCACCGTGCCTGCTCTATGAAACACACTATGTGCACCGTGCCTGCTCTATGAAACACACTATGTGCACCGTGCCTGCTCTCTGAAACACACTATGTGCACCGTGCCTGCTCTCTGAAACACACTATGTGCACCGTGCCTGCTCTATGAAATACACTATGTGCACCGTGCCTGCTCTATGAAACACACTATGTGCACCGTGCCTGCTCTCTGAAACACACTATGTGCACCGTGCCTGCTCTCTGAAACACACTATGTGCACCGTGCCTGCTCTATGAAACACACTATGTGCACCGTGCCTGCTCTATGAAATACACTATGTGCACCGTGCCTGCTCTATGAAACACACTATGTGCACCGTGCCTGCTCTATGAAACACACTATGTGCACCGTGCCTGCTCTCTGAAACACACTATGTGCACCGTGCCTGCTCTATGAAACACACTATGTGCACCGTGCCTGCTCTATGAAACACACTATGTGCACCGTGCCTGCTCTATGAAACACACTATGTGCACCGTGCCTGCTCTATGAAACACACTATGTGCACCGTGCCTGCTCTATGAAACACACTATGTGCACCGTGCCTGCTCTATGAAACACACTATGTGCACCGTGCCTGCTCTATGAAACACACTATGTGCACCGTGCCTGCTCTATGAAACACACTATGTGCACCGTGCCTGCTCTCTGAAACACACTATGTGCACCGTGCCTGCTCTATGAAACACACTATGTGCACCGTGCCTGCTCTATGAAACACACTATGTGCACCGTGCCTGCTCTCTGAAACACACTATGTGCACCGTGCCTGCTCTATGAAACACACTATGTGCACCGTGCCTGCTCTATGAAACACACTATGTGCACCGTGCCTGCTCTATGAAACACACTATGTGCACCGTGCCTGCTCTATGAAACACACTATGTGCACCGTGCCTGCTCTATGAAACACACTATGTGCACCGTGCCTGCTCTATGAAACACACTATGCTTGTAACAATCAAGAATACAGTATACAAATCAACTACTAAAAATGGTGGCACAGAATCCCTTTACTTACAGTCCTATTCACTTTAAGAGTCAATCAATTACAGCACGCAGATCACCCGAAGATTCTTCCATACATGGGGGAGTGCAGTTGACAAGATCAGGGATAGTGGTTAACCAAGGCTGCACACTCTGTTAGCTACAAGTGATTCATTGAAAGCAGTAAGCAAGTCTTTCCGATCCCTCTCCTGCTGTCGCCATGGTGTTGCCCCTGTACTGACGACCAGGGGTTACTGTCATGGCACTGATGTAAGTGTCAGTGTGTATAGGGACAGGGGCCAGGGGGCAACTGCAGGAGGTGGACATTGGACTGATATGACGTGTTTGTGTGTGTGGAGCCGGAGGTTAAAGGGGAGTTTGTCAGTGGACTCTACTCCACTAGGGTCAGAACAGAACAGACTGTGTGTGTGTGTGTGTGTGTGTGTGTGTGTGTGTGTGTGTGTGTGTGTGTGTGTGTGTGTGTGTGTGTGTGTGTGTGTGTGTGTGTGTGTGTGTGTGTGTGTTTTAAGGATCAGAATGTTATCAAGGTAACAAAACACAAACTAACCTTCTCTCTCCCTCCCTGCATTTCTCTCTTTCCCTCCTTCTCTTCCTCCCGGTAGGACTTTAAGGAGCAGATGGTTCACCATATGGCCACCATCTTCCTCATCAGTTTCTCCTGGTGTGTCAACTACATCAGAGCGGGCACGCTCATCATGCTGCTGCACGACTCCTCCGACTATTTACTGGAGGTACAACCAATTACAGGAGAGCTGGGTCACCAACATAACATGATAATAATATCACTGCCATGATACGATAATAAACACAATAATACAGTTAGCACATGTAGTTTGTAGGTGGGGCCCACAGGGGAATCACCCACAAGGAAATCCCATTTTATTTGATAAACCAGGAAGTGGACAAAGTACTACTGATATTGGAGAAGTGGAGATATGAAGAGATTTAGTACTGTCACCTGGTGGAAGAAATATGACATTACAATTATTTTCTAACAACAACCTTTCTCTCTCTCCCTCTCTCTCTGAAAGTCCGCTAAGATATTCATCTATGCTGGATGGAGAAACACCAGTAACTACGTCTTCTTCCTCTTCGCTGCCGTCTTCATCTTCACTAGACTCTATATCTTCCCCTTCTAGTGAGATGACACCTGAACAGTCCCACCACACACCAATGATCTGTCTCTCACAGCCATTCTGATTGTTTTACTTACGTAACCTTTAACTAGGCAAGTCAGTGAACAACAAATTCTGATTAGCATCATAAATGTCTGTTAATTGTCTGTTGGTTGTTACTGATGTTATTGCTCTTCTTGCCCCCCCCCCCTCCTCTCTCTCAGCATCATTTATTCTACGTACATTTATCCAATGACTATGTACTCTCCGTTCTTTGGATACTACTTCCTGAATTTCCTTATGATGGTGCTGCAGTGTCTCCATATCTTCTGGGCCATCCTCATTCTGCGTATGGCCGTCCGCTTCCTGAGCAGCGATGTATGTACACAACACTGCACACACACCCTGACAACACTACACACACACCCTGACAACACTACACACACCCTCTGACAACACTATACACACACACCCTGACAACACTATACACACACACCCTGACAACACTACACACACACACACACCCTGACAACACTATACACACACACACACCCTGACAACACTATACACACACACCCTGACAACACTATACACACACACCCTGACAACACTATACACACACACCCTGACAACACTACACACACACCCTGACAACACTATACACACACCCTCTGACAACACTACACACACACACACACCCTGACAACACTACACACACACCCTGACAACACTATACACACACCCTCTGACAACACTACACACACACCCTGACAACACTACACACACACACCCTGACAACACTACACACACACACACACCCTGACAACACTACACACACACACACACACACACACCCTGACAACACTGCACACACCCTCTGACAACACTACACACACACACACACCCTGACAACACTACACACACACACACACACACCCACACACACACACCCTGACAACACACTCACACACACACACCCTGACAACACTACACACACACACACACACACACACACATCCTGACAACACTACACACACACACACACACACACCCTGACAACACTACACACACACACACACACACACACCCTGACAACACTACACACACACACACCCTGACAACACTACACACACACACACCCTGACAACACTGCACACACCCTCTGACAACACTACACACACACACACACCCTGACAACACTACACACACACACACACACACACATACACACACACACACACCCTGACAACACTACACACACACACACACCCTGACAACACTACACACACACACACACACCCTGACAACACTACACACACACACACACACACACACACCCTGACAACACTACACACACACACACACCCTGACAACACTACACACACACACACACCCTGACAACACTACACACACACACACACACACACACATCCTGACAACACTACACACCCTGACAACACTACTCACACACACACACACACACACACACCCTGACAACACTACACACACACACACACACACACATATCCTGACAACACTACATACACAGCCATTACAGCATTGCACAGGCATCCTGACAACACTGAACACACAACCCAGTCTATCTTTATTGTTTTTCTTGTATATGAGAGAGAAATGAATATGTGGGAAACAGAAGTAGAGACATAGAGAGACTGGGAGAGGAGGGGTGGGGGGGTGGAGGAGAGAGACTGGGAGAGGAGAGGTGGGTGGGTGGGTGGGGGGGTGGAGGAGAGAGACTGGGAGAGGAGGGGTGGGTAGGTGGAGGAGAGAGACTGGGAGAGGAGGTGTGGGGGGGTGGAGGAGAGAAACTGGGAGAGGAGGGGTGGGTAGGTGGAGGAGAAAGACTGGGAGAGGAGGGGTGGGTGGGGTAGGTGGAGGAGAGAGACTGGGAGAGGAGGGGTGGGTGGAGGAGAGAGACTGGGAGAGGAGGGGTGGGTGGAGGAGAGAGACTGGGAGAGGAGGGGTGGGTGGAGGAGAGAGAAAGTTTATTCAGAAATCACACGTTGATATGTTTTGGAAAGCCCAGCTGATAAAGAGCAGCAGTCTGGTTTGGGTTCAGTTTGTGGAAAGGAAAAGTATTGTCTCTGGACGGATGACATGTTTCTAAACACACCTCTCTTTCTTTCTCTCATTTCGCTTCAGGAAAAGGTGGAGGACGAGAGGAGCGATAAAGAAGAGACAGACGAGTCAGGGGAGGAAGAGGAGGGGGTGGAGAAGAAAGGTGCGGTGCAGAATGGTCACGCCGCTCACAACAACCACCGCAAGACGGAGTAATGAAAACGTGTGCCAGGAAGTAAGAGTGTGAAGAATTCACATCCCTCACTCAGCAGAGTAGGAGAGATGGAGGGAAGGGGAAAGGGAGAGATGGAGGGAAGGGAGAGATGGAGGGAAGGGGAAGGGAGAGATGGAGGGAAGGGAAAGGGAGAGATGGAGGGAAGGGGAAAGGGAGAGATGGAGGGAAGGGGAAAGGGAGAGATGGAGGGAAGGGGAAAGGGAGAGATGGAGCTAAGGGGAAGGGAGAGATGGAGGGAAGGGAGAGATGGAGGGAAGGGGAAAGGGAGAGATGGAGGTAAGGGGAAGGGAGAGATGGAGGGAAGGGGAAGGGAGAGATGGAGGGAAGGGGAAAGGGAGAGATGGAGGGAAGGGGAAAGGTAGAGATGGAGTGAAGGGGAAGGGGAGAGATGGAGGGAAGGGGAAGGGAGAGATTGAGGGAAGGGAGAGATGGAGTGAAGGGGAAGGGAGAGATGGAGGGAAGGGGAAAGGGAGAGATGGAGGGAAGGGAGAGATGGAGGGAAGGGGAAGGGAGAGATGGAGGGAGGGGGAAGGGAGAGATGGAGGGAAGGGGAAAGGGAGAGATGGAGGGAAGGGAGAGATGGAGTGAAGGGGAAGGGAGAGATGGAGGGAAGGGAGAGATGGAGGGAAGGGAGAGATGGAGGGAAGGGGAAAAGGAGAGATGGAGGGAAGGGAGAGATGGAGGGAAGGGAGAGATGGAGGGAAGGGGAAGGGAGAGATGGAGGGAAGGGGAAAGGGAGAGATGGAGGGAAGGGAGAGATGGAGGGAAGAGGAAAAGGAGTAATGGAGAGAAGAGGAAAGGAACAGAGTGGTAGGGAAAACGGATGAAGGAGAAGGAAAGGCATTCCTAAAGCCTGAGAACTACAGGTAGACCTGTACCTGTGGTTAGATACACTGTACTACATTATAAACACTCAATCACACACACAATTTTGGATATACTACATTAATTGGCATGGACCTGTTATTATAGTCCATTAATAACACACACACACACGGGTAATTCTCACGAAACTGTAATTAAAAAATACATTTAGTCATTTTTCACAAAATGTCCTCTTGAATAGCTGAGATTAGGATCTATATGTATCTATTTCATAATTATTATTCCTTTTTTTTATTAGATATTATGCATTCTACCAACATTTTCACAAAATTCTCATTAGTTTTTGAAGTCCAAAAAAGTTCTAAATCAATATGTATAATATTTTGTAACATTGCTCCCCTAATGAAAATGCCTGAGTTAAACATAACACTGAAAATACAAATGTTTTAAAATGACAATTATTATAAAATGAAAATCAGACTTTTCCCCAATTTGAGCTCTTTAGCTGTTTTCTAAGGACTACTCTAGATGATGCATCATGGGTGAAGAAATGTTTATTTAAAAAAGTTTTATAGGAACTTGAAAAAAATGGTAATGAGACATATCCACAGACACTGCTTGTATGTAATAAATATTATAGTTTAATGTAAACTTCAACTAGTATACAATTTTTATAATTTATGGAGAAACTACAGCAACGTATTTTGTTTTATTTAAATAAGTTCGTTTTTTTTAAAGATGTATTTTTATAAAATTACCATGAATTTAATCAGGAGGCATTTCAGTAATGAAAATGTATTTTTCCTTTTTTTTTTACATGACACTTTCCTCTAAAACTAGACATCTTAGTCCTCAGAATGATATCATGCATCATGGTTTTGTAACTCAATTTGTTCATGAGAATACCCCCCCCCCCCCCAACACACACACACACACAAGTTAAGGAATAGCATTGGGAACGTCTGTGTGATTTCAGTCCCTCTAAAAGAGTGTTCAAAATGATGTGAATGGAAGAGAGGACAGAATGATGAGAATGAAGGGAAGAAGAGAAGGAAGGGGAGAAGGAAGAATTGAAGGAAGGGGAGATGGAAGAAGAGAAGGAAGGGTAGAAGGAAGAATAGAAGAAAGGGGAGAAGGAAGAAGAGAAGGAAGGGGAGAAGGAAGAAGAGAAGGAAGAATAGAAGAAAGGGGAGAAGGAAGAAGAGAAGGAAGAAGAGAAGGAAGAATAGAAGGAAGAAGAGAAGAAAGGTGGAGAAGGAAGAAGATAAGGAAGAATAGAAGAAAGGGGAGAAGGAAGAAGATAAGGAAGAATAGAAGAAAGGGGAGAAGGAAGAAGAGAAGGAAGAAGAGAAGGAAGAATAGAAGGAAGAAGAGAAGAAAGGTGGAGAAGGAAGAAGATAAGGAAGAATAGAAGAAAGGGGAGAAGGAAGAAGAGAAGTAAGGGGAGAAAGTGTGATGCTGCTTCTAGTATGGCTCTTCTTACTGTACTCATGTGCCTTACAGCCAGACTATGGTGCTTTTACCTTATTCTGTTATTTTTCACTTACCTTGTTGTTGCTCAACCTGCTATAAGCATGTTTTGTCCATGTGCCTTTATGTCCAATACTCCAGTTGCCATGAAAGACAGACTTTAGAAAAGAGACACAACAAGATTTAACCTACTGCACTGTATGGACCTTGATTTGAGGGCCTGTTAATAAACTGCTTTATTGAATGGTTAATAAACAATGTAATAATGTGAATAACTGGTTCATAAACGATGTAATCATGTTTATAAGCAGCTTATAAGCAGTCCTTCAAACAAAGTGTTAAATAGTTTTTGGGGGGTATATTGAGATTCTGCTGATTCTGAATGATGCTCTCCTTCCTCTGCTGATGTCATGTTTATGTGCCAGTGGTAACGCTCTGTCTGTAGACACTCTCCGTTGACATTGGAGAGGAAAATACTTGTTATCAAACAGTTGTATCATGTTTTCGCTCTGTATGTGCGTGACTATTTCAGTATATCTTCTGAGTGTCATTGACATCTTACCAAGGTCACACAGGCAGAACTTTATTTTCAGTATATTTCAATAGTTTTTTCAAAAACACAAATTGCCATTGTAAATGTAAAGGCAAACAGTCCAGCTAGTCAGGGTCCCAAATAGAATGTCAATCATTCAGATTTTTTAAAAAGCAATATTTGATCTGTTTTCCAGTCTAGACCAGTTAAGACCAGTATGAACCAGTTGTGGTTTCATTGCAGTGTGGTATGACGCATGTCATCGACTAGAGATGCATTCAACTCCGCTAACGATTATGAAGCTCCCAACTCTGAGCGCCCACCAACAATCCAACTCACCAAGAATGTTCGACAACAGGAGAACTGTTCTATTCTATTGAAAACACTTGATTGTGTACTCTTTCTTCAACAATGACCTTGTAAGGACGAACGTTTTCTGCAAATGTTTGCAGAGTTGAATGCCAGTCTGGTTTGGTCTAGTCCAATCTGTTTCTGGGCACAATGATCCAGTAGAACCCTGACCCACACTGATGATATCATGCATCATTATGGATATTCATCGGGGGCCTGGATTGGTTGGTCAGAACAGGACATTTCTTCTCAGGAGACTGGAAAGGGCCATTGTAATTTAGGCTTTATTTAGGGCAGATTTTTTAGGCCATACTGCCCTGGATTAGATTATCCCGTGTGTGTGGTATGTGTTTTTCTGTTATTCTAGAGTGATTTGAGGTATGATTCCTTTGAGAAACAGGTTTACAGTCATGTTTCATGTTTGACATCATTGTTTCAGAAAAGTTTAGATTTTTCTTGAGTTTGGTTTTTAGCAACTCAATTGCTCAGTAAGCAAAAATATGATACATGGAACAATGTAAGTGTTGTATTTTTATCATCATATATTTTCAATTGTTGTTGTATGTTAAGTGCCTTATCTGTAATGTATGGGATAGCCTACCCTCTCACCTTTCTACCTTCTTCAGCTCCTCTCATCCTCATTCATCCTTTCTCCCTCTTTCTTTTGCTTCTTATTGTTCCCCACTCCTACTCATCCATCTCCTCCCTCATTCTGAGATCCTCCCCTCACAGCCTTTCACATCCCCATTCCAACCCTCGTTCATTTGTACTAACCTTGACCGATCTTCCTCTCTTCCCCGTCGCTTTGGAAAAACAACAGTCACGTAATTACAGTGTTATTTTTTTGTGTGTATTATGATGCTTAAGTATTATCATTAATAATAAAAACAACGACCATGAATCACTATGCCAAACCTGTCTACTCCAATGTTTGTTTTAATCACTCAAATTATTATCTACAGTATAGGTTTCCTATGTCTTGGTTTAGGTACTGAGGCCTACAACCTCCTATATAACCTTCTATAAACACAGGGATTGTATATTGTGCACTTATTTATTTACGTTTCTGAAATAGGAGTAGTAGGTGTATTACATTATAATACAAAATTACATTATAATGTGAGTATAACATATCACTCAAATAATCTTAAAGGTTAAGATCTTGTTTTGACTCAAATAAAATATTATACAGATGGTTCTGGCCTGTGATTCGGCGTAAATGGTCAAACATTGGGGTTGCCCTCTTATTGGATGGCACTTGTATCCCGCTAATGATTGAAGAAAACTGTTACATAGCTAGAGTAGACTTGGGCGCCTATACAGTTATTGCTGTTAGCCGTGAACGCCATCTTGGATCTAGAAGGTTTCTAAATGGGGTTAACAGGAAAAGGGTCAGGAAAATAGATACTTTCGTTCTTATTTTGTAATTTCCCCCACTGGCTGATGATGAAGAAACACGAGTCATGACGTCGCCTCTTTATTTGCTGATATAGTTAAAATCGGTAAATCTGAGAGGATTGTGGACTGAGGAAATTTCCGCAGTTTACTGTAACTTGGTTTGTTTATGTTATTCAACCCGGACATGGACTCTTCTATCCCAGGTACAGTAAAGTTTTAAACTTGTGGGAGGGAATAAGTTCAAATGTTACAGGTGATAATGCAGATGGAAAATTGGCGATCCGTGGCCCTTTGACCGAATCTGTCACTTTCTCCAGATTGCGTCTGATGACAGCATTAGGGAGCTAGATAGCGCAGCTGGGGCTAAGCTAACTGGCCAGCGAAAGCAAGCTAACTGAATATTTGACTTTGACATTTGACTTGAATAATTTAACTAGCTAGCTACTTAGCTAGCTATTGACGTTTCTGTCTTTCTTGCAAAAATCGTAGTTAGCAAGTTAGCTACCAACCTTGGCAAATAGCTTGTCTTACATTTAGCTGGCATGACCTGATGTTAATGTTGCCAACTCGCCATGTTAGCTTAGCTAGTTATCATTTTTAGCTAGCTTGCTAGGTGACATACTTGCGTAGGTTATGCTCAGATAAGTTAGCTATTAACTAGCTAGCTAGTTTGTGTCGATGTTTCATCAAAACAAGTGTTATTTTGAACGAACGATTAGCTTTTTGGCCAGCTAACAGTTAGCTTGTTCTGCTTGACTTAGCATAGCTAGCGAGTTAGTTGTAGCTACAGTATTTGTTAGTTAGCTAGCTTTGTGGCTAGGTAAGTTAACGCATAACCAGTTTCATTACCAGAGAGGCAAAACAGTTGTGTTAGTGAAGTGGATACACTTGGAGCAACGTGTAACGTTACCTTCCGTAATTTATCTCTGTCTCTGTGTGTGTGTCTGTGTGTGTGTGGCAGACATACCAGATGACTCTCTGGGTTTGGGAGCCGGTGGGGCCCAGGCAAGCAGCAGTGCTGTTGTGCCAAAAGGGTCCAATAAGAGACGAGCTGCGTGAGTATAGTATAGTATACAATGCCAATGAAACAGTCAATCACTATGTCACATAACTTTAACAGATGGTCTATAGCTATGACAGCACAGGGTAGAAGTTGTCCATAGGTGCAGAATCAGAATCACACCGATAAGTTGTTGATCCATTCTTTGGTGTTAACTTTACAAACGTGGATTCTGTCTACTTCCTCACAGGCCAGACTTCGATGATGATGATGATGGAAGCAAGCTCTTCAGGTAGGACTGACACCTGTCTCTCGCTCTTTCTTGCTCTCTCATCTCTCTCCCTCTCTCTATCTGATCTGACTGTATTGTGTTGGTTGTTTTGATGACAGATCTTCTTCTCTGTCTTTGACCAGGTGTGATGACGATGGAGGAGGAGGAGACAAAGAGCGATTTGCCAGGTAGAATAAGGAGGTTGTTTGTGCGTGTTTGAGCATGTGTATAATACAGATATTCTGCATGCACATATCCCGAGACACCAGATTCCCTATCACACTGCTGTGATTCTTGTCACCACTACTAACCCCTGAGCTCAGGGACACCTGTTCACTCCTATCAATCCCTTTCTTCTGAGCACAACCCCTTTCTCTCCCTCCTTCCCTCTCTGCTTCTCTCTCTCTCAGGATCTCTGAAGTCTTTTTCTTTCAGCACTTCCTCTCCTCTATCACTCCGTCTTGCTTTGAAAGACCAGGTTCTCTCTATCTCGATCTCTATATTTATCTATCGTATTGATGGATCATTCACTCCTTGTTATATTTATCAATCCATGCTTGTTCCACCTACCTCATCCTAATCTGAAAATATAATTTGGTTACGCCAACACTAAACTCTACTCCATGTTGTCCACCTACCTGCCCACCTCTTCCCATTTATATCCCCCCCTCTTTCTCTCCTCCCTCGTCCTTCCTCTACCTCTTCCTCTCTGCCCTTCCTAATTCTCCCCATCTCTACCCCATCCCTGTCCCTCCTCCGACTCCATGTCTGTTGCTCCTCCCCCTGCTCTCCCCATCTCTACCCCATCTCTGTCCTTCCTACTCTCCTCTCTTCCTCTCCTCCCTCATTCCCTCGCTCCAGGGAGAACCACAGTGAGATTGAGCGGCGGCGGAGGAACAAGATGACTGCTTACATCACAGAGCTGTCAGACATGGTTCCCACCTGCAGCGCGTTGGCACGGAAACCAGATAAGCTGACCATCCTGCGCATGGCCGTGTCCCACATGAAGTCTCTGAGAGGGAGCGGCAACACTGCAGCAGACGGGACATACAAACCATCCTTCCTCACCGACCAGGTTAGAGAAAGAGAGGCAGGAAGGAAAGGGAGGAGAGGGGGCTGAGAGATGAAAAGGGGGAAATGTTATCATGTGTGTTTGTTGCACAATAATAACTGAGTGTATCTTCCATGTCATCTCTCCCTCCATCGTTCTCTCTCTCCTCTACCTCTCCTTTCCTCTCTCTCCCCATCCCTCTCTTTGTAGGAGCTGAAGCACCTGATCCTGGAAGCTGCTGATGGCTTCCTGTTTGTGGTGTCGTGTGAGAGTGGACGGGTCGTCTACGTGTCAGACTCCCTGACCCCTGTTCTTAACCAATCACAGTCTGACTGGCTAGGCTCCTCACTCTACGACCAGCTCCACCCGGACGACGGAGACAAACTACGAGAGCAGCTCTCTACTGCAGAGAGTAACAATACAGGTACACACAGGTGGTACAGATGAACTACAGGAAGAGCTCTGTACTGCAGAGAGTTATAATACAGGTGGTACAGATGAATTACAGGAGCAGCTCTGTACTGCAGAGAGTTATAATACAGGTGGTACAGATGAACTACAGGAGCAGCTCTGTACTGCGGAGTTATAATACAGGTGGTACAGATTAACTACAGGAGCAGCTCTGTACTGCAGAGAGTTATAATATGGGTAGGAGACACACACAACACTAATGACTGTGGGTAACGACCCTTCTCTCTCTTTCTCAGGGAGGATGTTAGACCTGAAGACAGGAACAGTTAAGAAGGAGGGACAGCAGTCCTCCGTCAGGATGTGTATGGGAGCCAGACGATCCTTCATATGTAGGATGAGGTGTGTGTGATGAGCTTGCATGTGTATATGGCTGTATGCACCTGTGTTGTGCGTCTGTATTCTGAAATGTGTGTGTTTGTAGATGTGGTTCGTGTCCAGTGGAGCCCATGTCTATGAACAGATTGAATTTCCTGCGGAGCAGGAACAGGTGAGATCATTCTTGTGTATTTTACTGTAAAAAGTGCATTCGGAAAGTATTCAGACCCCTTGACTTTTTCCACATTTTGTTATGTTACGTTATGTTTTAAAATGTATTAAATACACATTTTTCCTCATCAATCTACACACAATACCATAATGACAAATCGAAAACAGGTTTTTATACATTTTTGCAATAAAAAAACAGAAATACCTTATTTACATAAGTATTCAGACCCTTTGCTATGAGACTCGAAATTGAGCTCAGGTTCATCCTGTTTCCATTGATCATCCTTGAGATGTTTCTACAACTTGATTGGAGTCCACCTGTGGTAAATTCAGTTGATTGGACATGATTTGTAAAGGCACACACCTGTCTAAAAAAGGTCCCACGGTTGACAGTGCATGTCAGAGCAAAATTCAAGCCATGTTGTTGAAGGAATTGTCTATTGAGCTCAGAGACAGGATTGTCTAGAGGTACCAGAGACAGATCTGGGGAAAGGTACCAAAATATTTCTGCAGCATTGAAGGTCCCCAAGAGCACAGTGGCCTCCATCATTCTTAAATGGAAGAAGTTTGGAACCACCAAAACTCTTCCTATTGCTGGCTGCCCAGACAAATTGAGCAATCGGGGGAGAAGGGCCTTTGCCAGGGAGGTGCCCAAGAACCCGACGGTCACTCTGATAGAGCTCCAGAGTTCATCTGTGGAGATGGGAGAATCTTCCAGAAGGACAACCAACTCTGCAGCACTCCACTAATCAGTTATTTATGGTAGAGTGGCCAGACTGAAGCCACTCCTCAGTATAAGGCTCATGACAGCCTGCTTGGAGTTTGCCAAAAGGCATTTAAATGACTCTCAGACCATGAGAAACAAGATTGTCTGGTCTGATGAAACCAAGATTGAACACTTTGGCCTGAATGCCAAGCATCACGTCGGGAGGAAACCTGGCACCATCCCTACGTTGATGCATGGTGGTGGCAGCATACTGTGGGGATGTTTTTCAACGGCAGAGACTAGGAGACTAGTCAGGATCAAGGCAAAGATGAACGGCGCAAAGTACAAAGAGATCCTTGATGAAAACCTGCTCCTGAGAGCTCAGACTGCGGCGACGGTTCACCTTCCAACAGGAAGATGACCCTAAGCACACAGCCAAGGCAACGCAGGAGTGGCTTTCTGGACAAGTTTCTGAATGTCCTTGAGTGGCCCAGCCAGAGCCCGGACTTGAACCCGATCAAACATCTTTGGAGAAACACGAGAGGAGCTGGTCAGCGACGCTCCCCATCCAACCTCACAGGGTTTGAGAGGATCTTCAGAGAAGAATGGGAGAAACTCCCCAAATACAGGTGTGCCAAGCTTGTAGCGTCATACCCAAGAAGACTCTGGGCTCTAATTGCTGCCAACGGTGCTTCAACAACTGAGTAAAGGGTCTGAATACTTTTGTAAATGTCATATTTCAGTTTTTTTTTTATAAATTTGCAAACATTTCTGAAAACCTGTTTTTGTTTTGTCATTGTGTGTAGATTGATGAGGAAAAAGACTTAACAAAATGTGGAAAAAGTCAAGATGTCTGAATTCTTTCCTGAATACAATGTGTAGTGAACTATGCCTTGACTGGTAATGGTCTCCCCTGTAGGAATGGTCTGGGCCCACCCAAGGATGGAGAGCCTCAGTATGTGGTGGTCCACTGCACTGGATACATCAAGTCCTGGCCCCCCACAGGTAACTAACTAACCTATGGCATAGCTCTTATATCAAATCAAATTTTATTGGTCACATACACATGGTTAACAGATGTTAATGCGAGTGTAGCGAAATGCTTGTGCTTCTAGTTCCGACAGTGCAGTAATATCTAACAAGTAATCTAACAATTCCCCAACAACTACCTAATACACACAAACCTAAAGGGGTGAATGAGAATATGTACATATGAGCGATGGCCGTGCGGCATAGGCAAGATGCAGTAGATGGTATAAAATACAGTATATACATATGATATGAGTAGTGTAAGATATGTAAACATTATTGAAGTGACATTATTTAAAGTGGCATTGTTTAAAGTGAGTAGTGATCAATTTAAATTGTCCAGTGATTGGGTCTCAATGTAGGCAGCAACCTCTCTGAGTTAGTGATTGCTGTTTAGCAGTCTGATGGCCTTGAGACAGAAGCTGTTTTTCAGTCTCTCTGTCCCAGCTTTGATGCACCTGTACTGACCTCGCCTTCTGGATGGTAGCGGGGTGAACAGGCAGTGGCTCGGGTGGTTGTTGTCCTTGATGAGCTTTTTTTTATGATCTTTTTGGCCTTCCTGTGACATCGGTTGCTGTAGGTGTCATGGAGGGCAGGTAGTTTGCCCCCGGTGATGCGTTGTGCAGTCCGGCGCCGCCAGAGTCGCCCTCCTATTCGGGGTCCGCTGCGAGGGTCCCCAGTCCGGGGTCGGCGGCGAGGGTCCCCGCTCCAGAGGCGCCACCTAAGTGGGCCAAGACTAAGGTCCCGCGCCAGAGCCACCACCGCGGATAGACTCCCACCCAGACCCTCCCCTATGGGTTTAGGTTTTGCGGCCGGAGTCCGCACCTTTGGGGGGGGGGGGGGGGGGGGGGGGTACTGTCATGCCCTGACCTTAGTTCCTTTTTATGCCTCTATTTTGGTTTGGTCAGGGTGTGAGTTGGGGTGTTGTTTTTCTATGTTTTCTTTTCTTTGTGTTTGGCCTGGTATGGTTCCCAATCAGAGGCAGCTGTCTATCGTTGTCTCTGATTGAGAACCATACTTAGGTAGCCTTTTCCCACCTGGTGTTTGTGGGTAGTTGTTTCCTGTTTCCTGTTTTGACCTTTCAGGACTGTTTCATTTCTTACATTCACTTTGTTATTTTTGTATTTTCGTGTTCTGGTATAATAAATAATCATAGACACTTACCACGCTGCGTTTTGGTCCGATCCTTCCTACTCCTCATCCGATGAAGACGAAGATCGTTACATTCCTACCTTCACCACCTGGGGAAGGCCCGTCAGAATGTCCAGGACCCAGTTGCACAGGGCGGGTTTGAGACCCAGGGCCTCAAGCTTAATTGTCATCTTGGAGGGTACTATGGTGTTGAATGCTGAGCTGTAGTCAATGAACAGCATTCTTACATAGGTATTCCTCTTGTCCAGATGGATTAGGGCAGTGTGATGGCGATTGGGTTGTCTGTGGACCTGATGGGGCGGTAAGCAAATTGGAGTGGGTCTAGGGTGGCCAGTAAGGTGGATCTGATATGATTCTTGACTAGTCTCTCAAAGCACTTCATGATGACAGAAGTGAGTGCTACGGGGTGGTCGTCATTTAGTTCAGTTATCTTTGCCTTCTTGGGTACAGGAACAATGGTGGCCATCTTGAAGTGGGGACATCAGACTGAGATGTGCGGAAGCGATTGAATATGTCAATAAACAAACCAGCCTGTCTGTGCATGCTCTGAGGACGCGGCTGGGGATGCCATCTGGGCCAGCAGCCTTCCAAGAGTTAACACATTTAAGTGTTTTACTCACGTCGGCCGCGACGGTGGCACTGTATTATCTTCATAGCGGGCAAAGAAGGTGTTTAGTTTGTCTGGAAGCAAGATGTCGGTGTCCGTGACGAGGCTTGTTGTCTTTTTGTAGTCCGTGATTTCCTGTAGACCCTGCCAGATACGTCTGGTGTCTGAGCCGTTGAAGTGCGACTCCACTTTGTACCGGCATATATCCAATGTATACACTACTGCTGCATACTGAGTCGTGTGTGTTTGCCTGCTCGCATTTCAGGGGTGAATCTAACAGATGAGGAAGCAGACAATATTCAGGGGAGTCGCTACTGTCTAGTCGCCATCGGTAGACTTCAGGTAAGATGGAAAAAATGTCCAATGTTTGGATGGGCTCATGGAACCACCATCTTGCAGACACTTGTTGCCCCCTTGTTGTCTAGGTGACCTCTTGCCCGAGCGACACAGACATGAACAGCATCAGCGTTCCGGTGGAGTTCATCTCTCGTCACAACTGCCAGGGCCTCTTTACCTTCGTAGACCACCGCTGCATGGCCACAGTGGGCTACCAGCCTCAGGTAGGCCTCACAGCCTGGGGCTAGAGTAGGACAAACACCCAGCATCACATTTCATAGTGTATCAGGATACAGTATGTGTTTAAACTGTGTATCAGGATACAGTATGTGTTTAGACTGTGTATCAGGATACAGTATGTGTTTAAACTGTGTATCAGGATACAGTATGTGTTTAGACTGTGTATCAGGATACAGTATGTGTTTAGACTGTGTATCAGGATACAGTATGTGTTTAAACTGTGTACCGGGATACAGTATGTGTTTAAACTGTGTATTAGGATACAGTATGTGTTTAGACTGTGTATCAGGATACAGTATGTGTTTAAACTGTGTACCGGGATACAGTATGTGTTTAGACTGTGTATCAGGATACAGTATGTGTTTAAACTGTGTACCGGGATACAGTATGTGTTTAAACTGTGTATTAGGATACAGTATGTGTTTAGACTGTGTATCAGGATACAGTATGTGTTTAGACTGTGTATCAGGATACAGTATGTGTTTAAACTGTGTACCGGGATACAGTATGTGTTTAGACTCTGTGACAGCTGTAAGCTTGATCTAACTTTTTCTGTGTTGTGTTTGTTGGCGTGTGTGTGTGTTCCCCAGGAACTGCTGGGTAAGAACATCTTGGAGCTGGCCCACCCTGAGGACCAGGAACTGCTGAGAGACAGCTTCCAGCAGGTGGTCAAGCTGAAGGGTCAGGTGCTGTCCGTCATGTTCCGCTTCCTGTCCAAGACCAGAGACTGGCTCTGGATCAGGACCAGCTCCTTCACCTTCCAGAACCCCTTCTCTGAGGAGATAGAGTACATCATCTGTACCAACGCCAACGTCAAGTAGGTGCTGTATACACACACACATCATCTGCACCAACGCCAAGTAGGTACACACATCATCTGCACCAACGCCAAGTAGGTACACACATCATCTGCACCAACGCCAAGTAGGTACACACATCATCTGCACCAACGCCAAGTAGGTACACACATCATCTGCACCAACGCCAAGTAGGTACACACACACATACACACACATCTGCACCAACTCAAACTTCAAGTACCAACACGCACACACGTATTATCTGCACCAACGCAAGTCACCTGAGTGTGAGACGCCTACAACACATAGACACCACAACTCTATTCCACCTCAACATCTGAACATCTCCCCTCTGTCTAACCAATCTGTTGAGCCACCTTAGGAAATGTGATGTCATCTCTTCCAGGATGTGTGTTTGTCAGTATGTTCACCTCCCCTCCATATCTTTCTCTCCCTTCCTTTCCTCCTCACCCCTTGTTTTTGTTGTGGGCCAGTAGAACCTCGACTCAGAACACCCTCACCCCCCTCTCGTCCTCAGGGGTGTCTTTGCCCCCCTCGCTGGGGGAGAGCAGTCCTATCTTCCCCCCTGTGTCCCACAGCCCAGGGCATGTGGCTGCCAGGTGAGACCCCCTTAACCCCCCCCCCCCCTCTGGCATGGGTCAGCTGGGGCTGCTGCTGCTGCTTCACTGGAGACTACAACTCTATTTCTCTCTTGTTCCCTTTATTCTCTTGTTCTCTCTGGTCTGGTTCAGAGTTCACCCCTTGGTAAGGGCTGTGGATTGTTACTTGACTTGACCGGGCCTTTCTGTTTTTGGGTGATTCCCCGTCTCCCTCTCCCTCCTCAACAGCAGTAAGATATCCATCATGACCACGGTGTTGGTAATGAACCCCCTCTGCTCTTTTCTTCTTGGTTACCATAGTGACTGGTGGTGGGGCAAGTGCTGTTGGTCGGCAGGTGTTTTGGTTTCCCGAGCAGTGGTGGAGGGCCTTGACGAAAATTATATTTTCTGTTGTCACTGCTAACACTCTTTTTTTCTCTCTCTACCACCCCCTCTTTTCTCCCTCTACCACTCTCTACCACTCCCTCTTTTCTCCCTCTACCACTCTCTACCACTCCCTCTTTTCTCTCTCTACCACTCTCTACCACTCCCTCTCTTTTCTCCCTCTACCACTCTCTACCACTCCCTCTACCACTCTCTACCACCCCCTCTTTTCTCCCTCTACCACTCTCTACCACTCTCTCTTTTCTCCCTCTACCACTCTCTACCACCCCCTCTTTTCTCCCTCTACCACTCTCTACCACCCCCTCTTTTCTCCCTCTACCACTCTCTACCACTCTCTCTTTTCTCCCTCTACCACTCTCTACCACCCCCTCTTTTCTCCCTCTACCACTCTCTACCACCCCCTCTTTTCTCCCTCTACCACTCTCTACCACCCCCTCTTTTCTCCCTCTACCACTCTCTACCACCCCCTCCTTTCTCCCTCTACCACTCTCTACCACCCCCTCTTTTCTCCCTCTACCACTCTCTACCACCCCCTCTTTTCTCCCTCTACCACTCTCTACCACTCCCTCTTTTCTCCCTCTACCACTCTCTACCACTCCCTCTTTTCTCCCTCTACCACTCTCTACCACTCCCTCTTTTCTCCCTCTCTTTTGTCTCTCTCCCCTTTCCCCCCCTTTCCAGACAGTTGCAGCAGCAGCAAGCAGAGTTGGGGGGAGGAGGGAGAGATGGTCTGTACGAGGCAGGACAGGTTACACTTCCACAGGTAAGACTAGCACTGACTAAAACACACACCTAACTGGGGCCTTAACCCCACAACAAGTCCTCCATCCAGCGGTTCTGGACTGCAGCTTGATCCTGTGCTTATCTCACTGTATGTGTGATGTCTTGGGGGCGAGATCGTTCTACTGTTCGCTGTAACATGGACAATAAAGTTGTATTGTTGTACCTACCTCCAAGCCTTTAGTGAGTATTGACCGCTTGTTGACCGTTGTCCATGTCAGATGCCTGTCCAGGCCGTGACCGCAGCTGGAACTGACCACAGTAAGACCATGGACAAGGCAGAGATGCACCCCTCCATGTACCCCAACCCAGACCAGGCCAAGTTCCTGCCCTCCACCTCTGCCACCGGAGTACCCATCTACCCTCAGGACAACAACAACTACACCACTGCCAACCGCTCCAACGACACATACAGCAGGTATGACCACTAGCCTCTGTTGTACTGTTTTAAACTGATCTAAGGGCCATGTATACTGAATAAGAGATTGTAATGTCCTGTTGTTATGAACTAATTCCAGGTCAGTAGGGATGGCCCCTCAGATGGTGCAGCCATCCCACTCCGCAGGCCAGGTGCTGGCTCAGATGTCCCGTCAGAACGGGGCACCCCCCTCCAACAGCAGCCCCCTACAGGGAGGGGCAGCGGTGAGCTGGCCGGGGCCAGCAGCAGGGGCTAGACCCCCCTTCAACAACCAGGTGAGACAGCTGGCAGCTGCAGGTAGAAGCTGTCCAAACAGCCTGAAGTTTAGATCCTCTGTTGTTGCCCAAAGTGCTACAAATGTAGAATCTTAATTTAAGACTTTTCTACAGCAGGAAAATAATCCTGCAGCAACAGGAAATATGAATTATTTTGTGGATTATAATTTTATTGTGGAAATTACAATTGTCAGAAGCTTTTTTTAAACCTCAGTTTTCCTTGACCAGGGTTATCAAATTGAAATCCTACATCTGTAGCTGGTGTGATGGGGATGAGTGCTCTGAGGTTCTTGCATCTCTGTATCTTAGCGTTGTAAAGGACCTCGTCTGTTATTCCTGTGTAACCTGTGTTTTGAGTATCACACCCAGACAGTTTCAACAAAGTGTGAATAATAACATGGTGTTGTTCACCTCCCGCCCAGCAGGTGGTGCCCCAGGCAGGGAAGGCCCTGTCTCCCCAGTTTGCCATGGGGAGTTTTGTTGGGGGCCCTTCCTCCTCATTTGGGGCGATGCCCAACACTGCCGCTCCGACCCCCACCACGGGGGCTAACTACCCAAATATCAACCCCCGCGCCAGCCTCAATACCAACGGATATGGTACGTGACCCTGAGAGAGTGTGTGTGTGTGTCAACTACAGTAGTGTTTTTATGTGTTTGTGTATGCTGGTGTAGTTAGATACTGAATCGCCCATTGTCTCTGATAGATGGCTTGGGGTCGGGGCAGCAGTTCCCCTCCAGGGCAGTGGAGGCAGTGTGGCCCCAGTGGCAGGGCCAGCAGCAAGCTCAGAACAGGGCAGAGCAGCACCCCCACACACAGAACAACCAGCCTGACATCTTCCCTGTAAGTCTCTCTCCCTCTACCTATATCAATCTGCCTTTCCCTTCCCCATGTCTCCATCTGTACCTTTTGTTATGTGTTGTCATGTTGCTTTCAAGTTAAATCTTTCTCTCTCTCTAGGATGTTCTCGCCATGCTGGACCAGCCAGCCAACTTCAACAACGATGACTTTGAGATTCCCATCTACCCCTCTTTCAACGAGTGACCTCACATACACTCTTCCACTTACCTCCTCTGTCTCTCAAATGTCTCCTTCTCTCTCATTTGGTGCACTTTGCTCTCTTTCTTTGCCTGTCGTGATCCAAAGAGAGCATGTCTAATTATCGCTCAGATGATTGCACTGCCAGGATGGAGAAAGCGAGTTAATCAGGGAAAAGAGAGAGTGAAATCAAGTTTAGGTATGCAAATGCAGGTTCAATAAACACGTGAAAGGGGGAGAGAGAGAGAAGAGATTCAGGGTTCAGCGATAGTTGGGCAAAATGTAAAATGACATCTGTAGCTAGCACTGCCCAAGCTCCACAGCCAGTGGATTTGTTGTAGAGATGTAACACACAATCCCACCTGAGCATGCACAAGGCCCTGAGGCAGGCACTGCTTCACCAGTAACACACAAACATGGCCTTTCACTAACCGAGTCAGCTGTGTGTTTAGATCTATGCTGCTCCACTGGTCTGTACATCATATGGATAGATCAGTCCAATCATTCACTTGAAGCCTCAGGCAATCCAGGTGATCTACAGCTTTGGGGGAATATGTGGGAATATATATATATATGGGAATGTTCTGATCTGAAGCCTGTGAATATCCTCTATCTGCTCCCCTCGCTGTTTTAGCTTAGCGACCCGTAGCATGTTCAAAAGGACACTGTCCTCACGCAGGCAGATTTATACCAACACTGTACAAACACTTTATATTTCTACATTGACGATGTCACCTAACAATGTGGTTATGGTGGTTTCAGGTGGAAAAGAGGGAGATATGTCTATGACTAGTGAGGGAAGAGGGGGATATGAAACTACAACCTGATGTATTCCTACATATACCCAGTATATAAGTCAAGTGTTTATATACGGTTATATGTCTACTGGAGGTGTTTGTATAACTTTATTGATCTCAACCTGAATGCAGAGCAATCCCAGGGTCCCTTTCTCACTCGTTTGTATTCCTTCCTCTGTTGCCCAGGGTTACCCAGCACACTCTTCCTCCTCTCACGCTCTTCCTCAATCACCCTCCCAAGTGTGTTTTTTCTCTCTTCTACTTACACTAGGAAAAGGAAAATGAAAAAAGACATTGGAAAGCAATAATTTACAAGCAGGAATGATGTTGTTTTTTAAAGCCATTCTTTATTGTTGTCCTACATGTTTTTATCTTGATTATTGTTCTTGAATACGGAAATACACAGGAAGTAGTAATGATTTGAGTGATTGAAATTTTCCCCAACTGATGTTTTTATTTTTTGGCCTTTTGATTGGCTCTTCCTGTTTTGTAGCCATCTCCATTGCTACTTCGTGATAGGTTGTTTTTGATGTATATTGACCAGGGCATCTTGTTCAGGACAGAAAGGTCCTGTTTAGAACTGACAAGATTCCTCATTCAATATGACAGAATCATGCCATGATGTTTGGCCTGAAATTCAAGTCATCCTAATCATGTTCCAAACACATGAGTTTATTTTTGCAGTAGATTCAATCAAAGTTCATCCTTATCGAGATAGTTTGACATTCATAAATATGATCTAAATCAAACATTTGTTTTCTGAAATCGATTGTGATGTTTAGTAAGTCACTATAACACTCTTATACAAGGAAACAAAGAATTCTGATTGGGCAACAGAGGGCTGTGAATTTTAAGGTTCTGAAATACAAAAATTGTTATTGTGTAGGCCTTTCATTTTAAGTCTGATAATGTATACATGTCTGTGAGCGTAATTCACAGACTTGCCGAAACATGTGAATTGTATGTAAACCCATCATGTGTCAATAGTCACACGATGAAAATGGCAGTTTGATGACTGTGTTGTCTTGTTATTGTTTTAAACCACTTTGGTTGTTCCCTGTCCAGGTTTTTACAATGATGTGAGCTGCAGTTTATATAGCGCACACAGATACACAAATATAGGAATGTATATGAAATGTTAAACAAGAGAAAGTGAAATTGTTTGGTTTTTCTATTAAATTGTTATATTGTCAAGAACTTGTGGGTGGATATTTGTTTATTTTAGGGGTCGGGGGGCTGTAACACTTGAACGGTTCCTTTTGAGAAATGTGATGATTGTACAACGTCACTCCTATGTATAAAATGTGTAGGCCTTGTCATCAGACCTGGGTTATAACACTATTTCAGGTATTTCAATTACTTTTCAATATATTTCAAAACAAGTATTCAGATAACCTTTTATTTGAAAAAACAAAGTTTTTTGAAGTACTCAAATACACTCCCAGGTATTTAAATAGTATTTGAAAACACTTTCAAATACAATTTCGTCAACTACTTGGTTTTTACAAATACAAGTTCAAATAAAAGTATTTGTTTTAGGTTGTGTATTTGGAAATACCAAAATACACAGAAAAAAATATTTAAATAACATATACTCAAATTCACATTTGAAATGAGGTCTGAGTCATATGCATAAAACCCATGACTTTGTCCTCAACCGTCTTTAGAATGTTCAGTATGTTCACATGGTCTCTACCTATATACGAGAGGAACAGAGAGACAGTCCATAAATCCATCCATCCTATGTGTCCATCTATAGAAACACAGATGGTTTCACTACGTAAGAGAGGAACAGAGACAGTCCATAAATCCATCCATCCTATGTGTCCATCTATAGAAACAGAGATAGTTTCACTACGTAAGAGAGGAACAGAGACAGTCCATAAATCCATCCACCCTGTGTCCATCTATAGAAACACAGATGGTTTCCCTACGTAGTGAAAGGTTGCTCTTTTTAGAATAACCTTCTCTCTCATTCTCCCTCATCGTTTGACTCATCATAGGCTGGTTGTTCCACAGACTCTGTCGTTAGATGTGTTTAGTACCAATGGACTAGATGGCTAAAAAACACCATCAGCGTCACCAACCATGGGGAGATACAGGGTGAACAGGCTTTTGTTCTAGCCCAGCACTAACATACACTAACTCATTTAGGTCTTGAAGAGCATGTATTGACAAATCTTAATCACACACAGGCACACATGCATCCTACATACGCTAGCCCCACCCATCCTACATACGCTAGCCCCACCCATCCTACATACGCTAGCCCCACCCATCCTACATACGCTAGCCCCACCCATCCTACATACGCTAGCCCCACCCATCCTCCCCACTGGACAGTATTTTTAGCTGAAACCTGATCCCTTCAGCAACAGAGAATAAAGGCCACACTGCAAAACCCCTGCCTTTAACTAGCTCCGTGGACACACACACTAACCCGTTGTGACATGCAGACATGCACACTGTGACGCAGTCACGCAGCAGGACGTTACGTACACATGGGGACACACCCGTCTACAGTCCTGTAAGGAAAATAAAAGAATGAGACGTGTGAGCTGAGGGCTGAAGTTATTCTCCACCAATCTGGAACAGAGTTCCATTACAGAGACACACTGCAGCAGACATTACGGATCCATAACCAGGTAATGTACAACTTAATGTATACCCATATCTCTGTGTGTTAGAGAGGGATACGTGTGTAAATAGTAGTATGATTCAACTTAAGCCACAGAGAGCTGTGTGTGAGAGAGCTGTGTGTGAGTCAGACTCAAGCCCTTCCTGTGTGTGAATACCTTCCTCAGTGCAGACAGCCTGCCTGACTAATACGGCCAGATTAAATGTGCACGTGTAAACAATGCCTGTTTTGGAACCCTGTTTGATTGTAGATGGGAGGAAGAGAGATCCTGTTCACATTATATATGTCATTTTGATTGAATAACCAATGGGTTGTAGAACAGTTGTAGAAGCTCTGAGTGTTAACGGGGTCAGAGAATGACAGGGAGCCAGGGCTCAGATAGGGACGGCCCCATTCAGTTCCAGTGCATATTTAAATCCAGATGGGCATCTGTAATAGATTTTTAAGAATAAAAGGAGGGGGGGCCTACAAGCCACTTCACTCACTGAGCTATTTGTTTCTCTGCAGCTTCAAGACTTCTAAAGGATGAAGAACCTTAAACTTCTCATCCTCTCTCTCTCCATCTGCCTGTTGCTGGGCAACCTGGGGGTGAGTGGCTACAGTAATGTCGAACCCTGCCAACGGTCCCGATGCAATAACTGCCATGAAAAGTTCCTATACCGGCATGTGCGTCCAAATACCCCGTTAACGACAGACCGCAACGAGTGGGAGAAGTATCTACGTGGAAAAAACGACTGCTCAAGACCCACGCAGTCCTTCCTCCATCCCAAAGACCGGGAGAGGGTGGACGCGGTCTGCTCCAGCTCTGGGGGAAAGAGGTACCAGGGGAACCTGTGCATCAGCCAAAGCCCTTTCACGTTTCTAACAGTGAGGAGTGAGACTGGGACCTGCGGTGTGTCCAGCGTGCGGGAGGAGACCAAGCATTTGATCCTGGCATGTGAGGTGCTGGAGAACAGGTGTGTGCCGGTCCACTTCGAGGGGAACCGCGAGGGGAGCAAGCCCGACAATAACGCTGCAGGATGTGGCAGCACGGAGAAAGGGAAGGGCTCGAGCTTCAAAGTATCAGGAATGTGGCTGGCATCTTCATTGATACTCATGTTTCTCTCACAACTCCTTTTCTGAACAGTTAATGGGGGGGGGGGGGGGGGCAGATAGTCAAACAATACATCAAAAGTAAGTTTGTTTTAAAGTGTCTGTCCTAAAAAGAAAATGTTCCTGGAGTATCCTTTAGGGGTTCTTCAAATGTAATGTGTGGGTGAACCGCTATGAGTTATTCTAAGAACCCCTTTTAATGGATCCTCAGAGAACCTTTTGAAGAACCTTTGGGGTACATTTTTTGAACGACCCCTCTCCCCTATTATTAATAAAGGTAATACGCATAACAAAAACAACAATAACACAATATTTTATTGTTCTCAGTGTTTATTATGATTGTAGTGGCAAAAGCAGAATAATAAAATCTAAACATGAGGTAAACTCCCAGCAGAGCCCCACGTCCAGTGGAAGTCCAGTGGAAGTCCAGTGGAAGTATATCCTCTGGCGTGTTGATGTTATTGTGTTGATGTTCTCCGTATCCATAGCCAGAATGAGGCATATTTCTGTCTGTAATAATGCCCTTTTGTGGGGAAAACTCATTCTGATTGGCTGGGCCTGCCTCCCCAGTAGGAGGGCCTATGCCCTCCCTGGCCCACCCATGGCTGCGCCCCTGCCCAGTCATGTGAAATCCATAGATTAGGGCCTAACTGATTTTTTTAAATGGACTGATTTCCTTAATTAACTGTAACTCAGTAAAATCTTTGAAATGGTTGCATGTTGCGTTTATATTTTTGTTCCGTATACTTCCATATATATTACCATTCATTGGTGAGTAGCCCAAACTGTTCTGAAGCTACAGACAGAAGTTGGCAGATCGGTGGTACTGACTTGCGGGGGTCGTAGAAAACTGAGAACACCATCATGTTGGTGAGAGTCTCATCTTTCCATAGATGGGTCATATTAGTTTGTTGGCCAAACCGTTCGGACGCTACAGACGTTTTTGTGAGAAGAACGATTTCCGCCATGTCTCATGGTCTGACAAACAGTAGCTTGGTCACCTTCCACCACAGATGTGGAAGGACGCCATGAGGTGAATTGAGACGCAGCCCATCCAAAAGGCTACATATCTCTAGCTTAACGCTACAATATGTCACTTTTTGGGCAACCCAACCAAATTCACACAGAAATATGAGTTATAGATATTTCATGAAAGCAAGTCTAAGAAGCGGTAGATCTGTTCTATGTGTGCTATTTTTGCGTCTTTTACTTTCAGTTTTGTACACAAGCAATATTTTGGGTTATTGAAAAAATATTTCACAGCAGTTTAGATGGAACTATGATTCTCTACACAATGACTGCCTGTTTTGTCATAACCTAAAATTAGGTGAACTATTAGAATTTTATCAACCAGGAAATGGCGGAGTGATTTCTTAATAGTACATCTTTAAACAGAGGGATTTTGATGGGGATTTTTTTATTATGCTAATTAGATTTCAGCGGGGGGGCACAGACATCGACTCTAGGGGGTGTAGACTGCCATGTATTCAGGCCTGGTCCTGGGCTATAACACTTCACTCACAACATTTAAAAGACTGCCATCTATTCAGGTCTGACCCTGGGTCTGACCCTGGGCTATGATAGCCTGGGTACCTTGTACTCTGTGTCATATGCCAAAGATGTTTAGCGTAAAAAGAGTGGCAAGGAGGGGAATGATAGCTAAACAGACTGGTACCCGTACCAGACTAGGGCTATGACGTTTCACACACAACAGCTAATAGACTGCCGTGTTTTGTTCTCTCACGACATCTATCTGTTTTGTCATATGTATGTTATGGATGGTGTTGCCTGTTCCTGTGTGCCAGTCAGGCATCTGTCTGTGGCTGTGGGCCCCAGCCTAATGTTGGCGTCAGCATTTCATTACCTTGTACTTCATTTGAAAAAGTGTATTGTACCATGCTGAATATATGCACTATCAATAAAGGCTGATTTGGTAGAATGTTGAAGAGCAGCATCATCAGCCAGCACCATAGGACTTAAAACCACATGACCTCATCTGAGAGGTCACACACAAGCAGCACATTCCGAGTTGGCAGGCAAGTGCTTTACTATGAGCATGTAAACATGTAATACACCCCCATCAGCCTACAACATGGATTGGCTTTTGTAGGCCTGAAGAAAAAAAAGGAGAAATAAAAAAGATTTTTAGGAACTCAGTCGGGGTCTCAACTTACTATTGAGAGTTACAATAGTAGAATCATAAGGTGCAATTTTGAACTCTGGTTGTGCATCAGTAGTTTTTCTCTTGTTATGTCAGTCAATGACATTCACTCAATTAGCCGTGTCTGCTAACATTTTTTAGATTGGTAAGTTAGTCTAGTGTCCAGCTTTCTAAACTTGTAGAAATCATGGACCGGGGGGCCCTATCGATTATGTTAGTCACTCTCACTTAGATATCATATTAAGAACTGCAAACATTTCTCTCCACCCTATTGCAAAATGTGTAGAATTGAAGGAGATTTGCTGTAAAATTGTAAATGTTTCTCTCCGCCCCATGGCAAAATTAGTAGCATTAAATTTGTTATAAAACTGCCAAATCGTATCTCCACCCTATGGCAAAATGTGTAGAATTGCAGAAAATGTAGTCTAAAACTTCCATCACGAGGATAGGAGCACGTAAGGATGCATTGTGAAAGTATCAGAGCAGTGCCGTGGTCAGGAAGAACTTCAAAAGTATTGAGATGGAATGTGGGCATTCAGTGTTTCTATAGGGTGGACAGCATTCACTTTTAGCCTAGTTCTGCTCAATGGGCAATTGAACAGGAATAGAATGTGAAAGAGGAAGTTTGTTTGTGGTTTAGACAATTCTGAACTATTGGGCTATTCAGGGCTCCACTGTGACCCCTTTCCTTGTTCTATAGGCCACTCAGGTCCAGCTTCTCTATCACACATGCACTGTGTGAGGGACGTCTAGAAATAGAGGGCCATATGTGGAGCTCACCTGGTGAAACTTGTTCTGCATGCACACACAAACACAGACACACGCATGTACACCAGTGGAGGCTGGTGGGAGGATCTATAGGAGGACGGGCTCAGTATAATGGCTGGAATGAATGGAACGGTATCAAGCACATCTAATGTATGGAAACCACACGTTTGACTCTATTCCATTTATTCCATTCTAGCCGTTACAATGAGCCCGTCCTCCAATAGCTCCTCCCACCAGCCTCCACTGACGCGCACACTATGTAACTGAACTCACATAGAGGGCCGGTTCCAGGGAACTCACATAGAGGGCCGGTTCCAGGGAACTCACATAGAGGGCCGGTTCCAGGGAACTCACATAGAGGGCCGGTTCCAGGGAACTCACATAGAGGGCCGGTTCCAGGGAACTCACATAGAGGGCCGGTTCCAGGGAACTCACATAGAGGGCCGGTTCCAGGGAACTCACATAGAGGGCCGGTTCCAGGGAACTCACATACACGGCCGGTTCTAGACATAAGTGACATAAACTCACATACACGGCCGGTTCTAGGCATAAGCGACATAAACTCACATACACGGCCGGTTCTAGACATAAGAGACATAAACTCACATACACGGCCGGTTCTAGACATAAGAGACATAAACTCACATACACGGCCGGTTCTAGACATAAGAGACAAACTCACATACACGGCCGGTTCTAGGCATAAGCGACATAAACTCACATTCACGGCCGGTTCTAGACATAAGAGACATAAACTCACATACACGGCCGGTTCTAGACATAAGAGACATAAACTCACATACACGGCCGGTTCTAGACATAAGAGACAAACTCACATACACGGCCGGTTCTAGACATAAGAGACATAAACTCACATACATGGCCGGTTCTAGACATAAGAGACATAAACTCACATACACGGCCGGTTCTAGACATAAGAGACATAAACTCACATTCACGGCCGGTTCACTAAAGGCTTTTTCTGGAACTTTGTTATTTATTTTTTTACCTTTAATTATCTAGGCAAGTCAGTTAAGAACAAATTTTTATTTACAATGATGGCCTCCCAAAAGGCAAAAGGCCTCCTGAGGGAATGGGGGCTGGGATAAAAACAAAAATCTGCAAATAAAATGTATGACAAAACACACATCACGACAAGAGAGACAACACAACACTACATAAAGAGAGACCTAAGACGACAAAATAGCATGGACGCAACACATGAAAACCCAGCATGGTAGCAACACAACATGACAACAACATGGTAGCAACACAACATGGCAGCAGCACAACATGGTAGCAACAGAAAACATGGTACAAACATGAGTCCCTGAACTGAGTCAGGGTCTCAATTGAGAGTAAGACTAGTAGAATTAATCAGGTACAATTTCGAAATTTGGTTGTGCATCAGCAGTTTTTCCTTATTATTTTTTCTCTGACGTCAGTCACTGACAGCAGGTTTCCATCCAATTGGTGACAGATTTCCATGTGAATATTCTAACATCAGCATAAAAACAATCTGCACGTTTCCCCATCAGAGATGTGTTTCCATCTAATTGACTTGTTGCAGATACAACCCTGTGTGTGATGATGCAGTGCACAGAAACATACATTTTCCATATAAATTCCCATGTACCGAATATACACTACCAGTCAAAAGTTTGGACACACCTCATTTAAGGGTTTTTCTTTATTTTTTACTATTTTCTACATTGTAGAATAATAGTGAATACATCAAAACTATGAAATAACATATATGGAATCATGTAGTAACCAAAAAAGTGTTAAACTAATCAAAATATATTTTAGATTTTAGATTCTTCAAAGTAGCCACCCTTTGCCTTGATGACAGCTTTGCACACTCTTGGCATTCTCTCAACCAGCTTCATGAGGAATGCTTTTCCAACAGTCTTGAAGGAGTTCCCACATACGCTGAGCTACTTTTCCTTCACTCTGCTGTCCAACGCATCCCAAACCATCTCAATTGGGTTGAGGTCGGGTGATTGTGGAGGGCAGGTAATCTGATACAGCTCTTGGTCAAATAGCCCTTACACAGCCTGGAGGTGTGTTTTGGGTCATTGTCCTGTTGAAAAACAAAGCCCAAACCAGATGGGATGACGTATCGCTGCAGAATGCTGTGGTAGCCATGCTGGTTAAGTGGGCCTTGAATTCTAGATAAATCACAGGCATTGTTACCAGCAAAGCCCCCCCACACCATCACACCTCCTCCTCCATGCTTCACAATGGGAAGTACACATGCAGAGATCATCCGTTCACCTACTCTGTGTCTCACAAAGACACGGCAGTTGGACCCAAAAATCTCAAATTTGGACTCATCAGACCAAAGGACAGATTTCCACTGGTCTATTGTCCATTGCTCATGTTTCTTGGCCCAAGCAAGTCTCTTCTAATTATTGGTGTCCTTTAGTGGTGGTTTATTTGCAGCAATTCGACAATGAAGGCCTGACTCATGCAGTCTCCTCTGAACAGTTGATGTTGAGATGTGTCTGTTACTTGAACTCTGTGAAGCATTTATTTGGGCTGCAATTTCTGAGGCTGGTAACTCTAATGAACTTATCCTCTGCAGCAGAGGTAACTCTGGGTCTTTCTTTCCTGTTGCAGTCCTCATGAGAGACAGTTTCATCATAGCACTTGATGGTTTTTACGACTGCACTTGAAGAATCTTTCAAAGTTCTTGAACTTTTCCTGATTGACTGACCTTCATGTCTTAAAGTAATGATGGACTGTCATTTCTCTTTCCTTAATTGAGCTGTTCATGCCATGAAATGGGATGGCAGGTAGCCTAGTTGTTAGAGAGTTGGGCCAGTAACCGAAAGGTTGCTGGATCGAATCCCTGAGCTGACAAGGTCAAAAATCTGTCGTTTTGCCCCTGAACAAGGCAGTTAACCCACTGTTCCCTGGTATGATGTCATTGTAAATAAGAATTTGTTCTTAACTGACTTGCCTAGTTAAATAAATGTATTATTTTTTTTAAATGAACTTGGTATTTTACCAAATAGGGCTATCTTCTGTATACCACCCCTCACAACAAAACTGATTGGCTCAAACGCATTAAGAAGGAAAGAAATTACACAAATGAACTTTTAAGAAGGCACACCTGTTAATTGAAATGCAATCCTGGAATGAGTAGGTGTGTCCAAACTTTTGACTGGTACTGTATTTTTTTAAATGGGTTTCATTCGCATTTTCAATACTGATGGTTTTGTAACAAACATTTTCCGTTATTTAGCGAATGTGCCGGTCAGGTCTTAGCACGAGCGCTCTATTGAACAACTTGCAGATCCAGTGCGAGTATAGCCTACATGATGAGATCATTACAAAAGAGCAAGATTATTTTTATTTGTCAAATGGCAGCCAATCATGTCACCAGAATTAAGACGTTTGATATTTAATGGAAAGGAGCATCAAGCTCATTGCGTGCACTTTCACATCCCCGTGAAGTTCATCATCATTTATTTCATCTGTAGCCTAATTAACTACATTTCCCGAGTCGTAGTGGGCGGACCACACACCATCACCAGGTGACTCCGAGTTTACTTCGATATGATGTGATATGATATTTGCGCATAAAGTCGTTTCCACCACCGTTTCTCGCATAATTTTGACAACTCAAAAAGATCCCACCTTGTCTAGCTTATATTGTTGTGTGGACATTTGGAAAGTTTACTGACAAATGTAATGTTTCCATTAGGCCTGTAGTGATTTATTTTATCGGACATGTACTTTACTCCTATAAAAAGTTTGGATGTAAACCTGGTTAGTCATTCAATTAGCAATGTCAACACATTTTTAGGGATTGGTAGTTATCCTAGTCATCTATCTAAACGTTGGCTGAATACCAACGGGCATGCAGGACACGTGCCCGGGGCTCTTACCTCCAGGTGCCCCCCATGGATTTTGTTCGTCATTCGCACTCAAATATTATATTAACATAAGTCATTACAAAATGTGTAGAATTGCAGGAAATGAGCTTTAAAACGGCAAAAAATGTATCTCCACCCAATGGCAAAGGGGTAGCATTGCAGGAAATTAGCTGTAAATCTGAAGAAGAAAAAAAAGTAGCTCTGCCCAATGGCAAAATGAGTAGAATTGCAGTAGCCCTCTGAGTAGCCCTCTGAGTAGCTCTCTGAGTAGCCCTCTGCTGCAAGATCAAATAAAACATATAATTTATTCATCACTTGCAGAGTTTACAGCAGGTATAAAATGTGCAGCGAAATGCTTAGGTGCTCCAGTTGTGTAAGAATGGAGCAGGAAAAAAACACACAAAAACAAGCTTTCATAACATTACCTCCAACCCAGCTTAGTGGGGCAGGACATCCTTCCAGAGCTGAGAAACATGGGCTTCTAAGGCTACCTCCAACCCAGCTTAGTGGGGCGGGCCATCCTTCCAGAGCTGAGAAACATGGGCTTCTAAGGCTACCTCCAACCCAGCTTAGTGGGGTGGGCCATCCTTCCAGAGCTGAGAAACATGGACTTCTAAGGCTACCTCCAACCCAGCTTAGTGGGGCTGGCCATCCTTCCAGAGCTGAGAAACATGGGGTTCTAAGGCTACCTCCAACCCAGCTTAGTGGGGCGAGCTATCCTTCCAAAGGTGAGAAACATGGGCTTCTAAGGCTACCTCCAACCCAGCTTAGTGGGGCGGGCCATCCTTCCAAAACTGAGAAACATGGGCTTCTAAAGCTACCTCCAACCCAGCTTAGTGGGGCGGGCCATCCTTCCATAGGTGAGAAACATGGGCTTCTAAGGCTACCTCCAACCCAGCTTAGTGGGGCGGGCCATCCTTCCAAAGGTGAGAAACATGGGCTTCTAAGGCTACCTCCAACCCAGCTTAGTGGGGCGGGCCATCCTTCCAAAGGTGAGAAACATGGGCTTCTAAGGCTACCTCCAACCCAGCTTAGTGGGGCGGGCCATCCTTCCAGAGCTGAGAAACATGGGCTTCTAAGGCTACCTCCAACCCAGCTTAGTGGGGCGAGCTATCCTTCCAAAGGTGAGAAACATGGGCTTCTAAGGCTACCTCCAACCCAGCTTAGTGGGGCGGGCCATCCTTCCAGAGCTGAGAAACATGGGCTTCTAAGGCTACCTCCAACCCAGCTTAGTGGGGCGGGCCATCCTTCCAGAGCTGAGAAACATGGGGTTCTAAGGCTACCTCCAACCCAGCTTAGTGGGGCGAGCTATCCTTCCAAAACTGAGAAACATGGGCTTCTAAAGCTACCTCCAACCCAGCTTAGTGGGGCGGGCCATCCTTCCAAAGGTGAGAAACATGGGCTTCTAAGGCTACCTCCAACCCAGCTTAGTGGGGCGGGCCATCCTTCCAAAACTGAGAAACATGGGCTTCTAAAGCTACCTCCAACCCAGCTTAGTGGGGCGGGCCATCCTTCCAAAGGTGAGAAACATGGGCTTCTAAGGCTACCTCCAACCCAGCTTAGTGGGGCGGGCCATCCTTCCAAAGGTGAGAAACATGGGCTTCTAAGGCTACCTCCAACCCAGCTTAGTGGGGCGGGCCATCCTTCCAAAGGTGAGAAACATGGGCTTCTAAGGCTACCTCCAACCCAGCTTAGTGGGGCGGGCCATCCTTCCAAAACTGAGAAACATGGGCTTCTAAAGCTACCTCCAACCCAGCTTAGTGGGGCGAGCTATCCTTCCAAAGGTGAGAAACATGGGCTTCTAAGGCTACCTCCAACCCAGCTTAGTGGGGCGGGCCATCCTTCCAGAGCTGAGAAACATGGGGTTCTAAGGCTACCTCCAACCCAGCTTAGTGGGGCGAGCTATCCTTCCAAAGGTGAGAAACATGGGCTTCTAAGGCTACCTCCAACCCAGCTTAGTGGGGCGGGCCATCCTTCCAAAACTGAGAAACATGGGCTTCTAAAGCTACCTCCAACCCAGCTTAGTGGGGTGGGCCATCCTTCCATAGGTGAGAAACATGGGCTTCTAAGGCTACCTCCAACCCAGCTTAGTGGGGCGGGCCATCCTTCCAAAGGTGAGAAACATGGGCTTCTAAGGCTACCTCCAACCCAGCTTAGTGGGGCGGGCCATCCTTCCAAAGGTGAGAAACATGGGCTTCTAAGGCTACCTCCAACCCAGCTTAGTGGGGCGGGCCATCCTTCCAGAGCTGAGAAACATGGGCTTCTAAGGCTACCTCCAACCCAGCTTAGTGGGGCGAGCTTTCCTTCCAAAGGTGAGAAACATGGGCTTCTAAGGCTACCTCCAACCCAGCTTAGTGGGGCGGGCCATCCTTCCAAAACTGAGAAACATGGGCTTCTAAAGCTACCTCCAACCCAGCTTAGTGGGGCGGGCCATCCTTCCAAAGTAGAGAAACATGTGCTTCTAAGGCTACCTCCAACCCAGCTTAGTGGGGCGGGCCATCCTTCCAAAGGTGAGAAACATGGGCTTCTAAGGCTACCTCCAACCCAGCTTAGTGGGGCGGGCCATCCTTCCAAAGGTGAGAAACATGGGCTTCTAAGGCTACCTCCAACCCAGCTTAGTGGGGCGGGCCATCCTTCCAAAACTGAGAAACATGGGCTTCTAAAGCTACCTCCAACCCAGCTTAGTGGGGCGAGCTATCCTTCCAAAGGTGAGAAACATGGGCTTCTAAGGCTACTTCCAACCCAGCTTAGTGGGGCGGGCCATCCTTCCAGAGCTGAGAAACATGGGGTTCTAAGGCTACCTCCAACCCAGCTTAGTGGGGCGAGCTATCCTTCCAAAGGTGAGAAACATGGGCTTCTAAGGCTACCTCCAACCCAGCTTAGTGGGGCGGGCCATCCTTCCAAAACTGAGAAACATGGGCTTCTAAAGCTACCTCCAACCCAGCTTAGTGGGGTGGGCCATCCTTCCATAGGTGAGAAACATGGGCTTCTAAGGCTACCTCCAACCCAGCTTAGTGGGGCGGGCCATCCTTCCAAAGGTGAGAAACATGGGCTTCTAAGGCTACCTCCAACCCAGCTTAGTGGGGCGGAACATCCTTACAAAGGTAAGAAACATGGGCTTCTAAGGCTACCTCCAACCCAGCTTAGTGGGGCGGGCCATCCTTCCAGAGCTGAGAAACATGGGCTTCTAAGGCTACCTCCAACCCAGCTTAGTGGGGCGAGCTATCCTTCCAAAGGTGAGAAACATGGGCTTCTAAGGCTACCTCCAACCCAGCTTAGTGGGGCGGGCCATCCTTCCAAAACTGAGAAACATGGGCTTCTAAAGCTACCTCCAACCCAGCTTAGTGGGGTGGGCCATCCTTCCATAGGTGAGAAACATGGGCTTCTAAGGCTACCTCCAACCCAGCTTAGTGGGGCGGGCCATCCTTCCAAAGGTGAGAAACATGGGCTTCTAAGGCTACCTCCAACCCAGCTTAGTGGGGCGGGCCATCCTTCCAAAGGTGAGAAACATGGGCTTCTAAGGCTACCTCCAACCCAGCTTAGTGGGGCGGGCCATCCTTCCAGAGCTGAGAAACATGGGCTTCTAAGGCTACCTCCAACCCAGCTTAGTGGGGCGGGCCATCCTTCCAGAGCTGAGAAACATGGGCTTCTAAGGCTACCTCCAACCCAGCTTAGTGGGGCGAGCTATCCTTCCAAAGGTGAGAAACATGGGCTTCTAAGGCTACCTCCAACCCAGCTTAGTGGGGCGGGCCATCCTTCCAAAACTGAGAAACATGGGCTTCTAAAGCTACCTCCAACCCAGCTTAGTGGGGTGGGCCATCCTTCCATAGGTGAGAAACATGGGCTTCTAAGGCTACCTCCAACCCAGCTTAGTGGGGCGGGCCATCCTTCCAAAGGTGAGAAACATGGGCTTCTAAGGCTACCTCCAACCCAGCTTAGTGGGGCGGGCCATCCTTCCAAAGGTGAGAAACATGGGCTTCTAAGGCTACCTCCAACCCAGCTTAGTGGGGCGGGCCATCCTTCCAGAGCTGAGAAACATGGGCTTCTAAGGCTACCTCCAACCCAGCTTAGTGGGGCGAGCTATCCTTCCAAAGGTGAGAAACATGGGGTTCTAAGGCTACCTCCAACCCAGCTTAGTGGGGCGGGCCATCCTTCCAAAACTGAGAAACATGGGCTTCTAAAGCTACCTCCAACCCAGCTTAGTGGGGCGGGCCATCCTTCCAAAGGTGAGAAACATGGGCTTCTAAGGCTACCTCCAACCCAGCTTAGTGGGGCGGGCCATCCTTCCAAAGGTGAGAAACATGGGCTTCTAAGGCTACCTCCAACCCAGCTTAGTGGGGCGGGCCATCCTTCCAAAGGTGAGAAACATGGGCTTCTAAGGCTACCTCCAACCCAGCTTAGTGGGGCGGGCCATCCTTCCAAAACTGAGAAACATGGGCTTCTAAAGCTACCTCCAACCCAGCTTAGTGGGGCGAGCTATCCTTCCAAAGGTGAGAAACATGGGCTTCTAAGGCTACCTCCAACCCAGCTTAGTGGGGCGGGCCATCCTTCCAAAACTGAGAAACATGGGCTTCTAAAGCTACCTCCAACCCAGCTTAGTGGGGTGGGCCATCCTTCCATAGGTGAGAAACATGGGCTTCTAAGGCTACCTCCAAGCCAGCTTAGTGGGGCGGGCCATCCTTCCAAAGGTGAGAAACATGGGCTTCTAAGGCTACCTCCAACCCAGCTTAGTGGGGCGGGCCATCCTTCCAAAGGTGAGAAACATGGGCTTCTAAGGCTACCTCCAACCCAGCTTAGTGGGGCGGGCCATCCTTCCAGAGCTGAGAAACATGGGCTTCTAAGGCTACCTCCAACCCAGCTTAGTGGGGCGAGCTATCCTTCCAAAGGTGAGAAACATGGGCTTCTAAGGCTACCTCCAACCCAGCTTAGTGGGGCGGGCCATCCTTCCAAAACTGAGAAACATGGGCTTCTAAAGCTACCTCCAACCCAGCTTAGTGGGGCGGGCCATCCTTCCAAAGTTGAGAAACATGGGCTTCTAAGGCTACCTCCAACCCAGCTTAGTGGGGCGGGCCATCCTTCCAAAGGTGAGAAACATGGGCTTCTAAGGCTACCTCCAACCCAGCTTAGTGGGGCGGGCCATCCTTCCAAAGGTGAGAAACATGGGCTTCTAAGGCTACCTCCAACCCAGCTTAGTGGGGCGGGCCATCCTTCCAAAACTGAGAAACATGGGCTTCTAAAGCTACCTCCAACCCAGCTTAGTGGGGCGAGCTATCCTTCCAAAGGTGAGAAACATGGGCTTCTAAGGCTACCTCCAACCCAGCTTAGTGGGGCGGGCCATCCTTCCAGAGCTGAGAAACATGGGGTTCTAAGGCTACCTCCAACCCAGCTTAGTGGGGCGAGCTATCCTTCCAAAGGTGAGAAACATGGGCTTCTAAGGCTACCTCCAACCCAGCTTAGTGGGGCGGGCCATCCTTCCAAAACTGAGAAACATGGGCTTCTAAAGCTACCTCCAACCCAGCTTAGTGGGGTGGGCCATCCTTCCATAGGTGAGAAACATGGGCTTCTAAGGCTACCTCCAACCCAGCTTAGTGGGGCGGGCCATCCTTCCAAAGGTGAGAAACATGGGCTTCTAAGGCTACCTCCAACCCAGCTTAGTGGGGCGGGCCATCCTTCCAAAGGTGAGAAACATGGGCTTTTAAGGCTACCTCCAACCCAGCTTAGTGGGGCGGGCCATCCTTCCAGAGCTGAGAAACATGGGCTTCTAAGGCTACCTCCAACCCAGCTTAGTGGGGCGAGCTATCCTTCCAAAGGTGAGAAACATGGGCTTCTAAGGCTACCTCCAACCCAGCTTAGTGGGGCGGGCCATCCTTCCAGAGCTGAGAAACATGGGCTTCTAAGGCTACCTCCAACCCAGCTTAGTGGGGCGGGCCATCCTTCCAGAGCTGAGAAACATGGGGTTCTAAGGCTACCTCCAGCCCAGCTTAGTGGGGCGAGCTATCCTTCCAAAGCTGAGAAACATGGGCTTCTAAAGCTACCTCCAACCCAGCTTAGTGGGGCGGGCCATCCTTCCAAAGGTGAGAAACATGGGCTTCTAAGGCTACCTCCAACCCAGCTTAGTGGGGCGGGCCATCCTTCCAAAACTGAGAAACATGGGCTTCTAAAGCTACCTCCAACCCAGCTTAGTAGGGCGGGCCATCCTTCCAAAGGTGAGAAACATGGGCTTCTAAGGCTACCTCCAACCCAGCTTAGTGGGGCGGGCCATCCTTCCAAAGGTGAGAAACATGGGCTTCTAAGGCTACCTCCAACCCAGCTTAGTGGGGCGGGCCATCCTTCCAAAGGTGAGAAACATGGGCTTCTAAGGCTACCTCCAACCCAGCTTAGTGGGGCGGGCCATCCTTCCAAAACTGAGAAACATGGGCTTCTAAAGCTACCTCCAACCCAGCTTAGTGGGGTGGGCCATCCTTCCATAGGTGAGAAACATGGGCTTCTAAGGCTACCTCCAACCCAGCTTAGTGGGGCGGGCCATCCTTCCAGAGCTGAGAAACATGGGCTTCTAAGGCTACCTCCAACCCAGCTTAGTGGGGCGAGCTATCCTTCCAAAGGTGAGAAACATGGGCTTCTAAGGCTACCTCCAACCCAGCTTAGTGGGGCGGGCCATCCTTCCAGAGCTGAGAAACATGGACTTCTAAGGCTACCTCCAACCCAGCTTAGTGGGGCGGGCCATCCTTCCAAAACTGAGAAACATGGGCTTCTAAAGCTACCTCCAACCCAGCTTAGTGGGGTGGGCCATCCTTCCATAGGTGAGAAACATGGGCTTCTAAGGCTACCTCCAACCCAGCTTAGTGGGGCGAGCTATCCTTCCAAAGGTGAGAAACATGGGCTTCTAAGGCTACCTCCAACCCAGCTTAGTGGGGCGGGCCATCCTTCCAGAGCTGAGAAACATGGACTTCTAAGGCTACCTCCAACCCAGCTTAGTGGGGCTGGCCATCCTTCCAGAGTTGAGAAACATGGGCTTCTAAGGCTACCTCCAACCCAGCTTAGTGGGGTGGGCCATCCTTCCAGAGCTGAGAAACATGGACTTCTAAGGCTACCTCCAACCCAGCTTAGTGGGGCGGGCCATCCTTCCAGAGCTGAGAAACATGGACTTCTAAGGCTACCTCCAACCCAGCTTAGTGGGGCTGGCCATCCTTCCAGAGCTGAGAAACATGGGCTTCTAAGGCTACCTCCAACCCAGCTTAGTGGGGCAGGCCATCCTTCCAGAGCTGAGAAACATGGGCTTCTAAGGCTACCTCCAGCCCAGCTTAGTGGCGCGGGCCATCCTTCCAGAGCCATTGGGACACATGGGACACTACACTACCATGCTGTCACCACTAGGTGGTGTGAGGGCTCCAGTTGTTATTCATGCACCGACACTCTTGAATCTTTCTTGAAGCAAAGCACATAACTTTTCACACTTTCATTTCTCTCTATTCTACATCCCTCCTTTTCTCTCTCTCTCTTTTACCCCTCCATGCACCTCTATTCTTCTCTCTCTCTTTTACCCCTCCATGCACCTCTATTCTTCTCTCTCTCTTTTACCCCTCCATGCACCTCTATTCTTCTCTCTCTCTCTTTTACCCCTCCATGCACCTCTATTCTTCTCTCTCTCTCTTTTACCCCTCCATGCTCCTCTATTCTTCTCTCTCTCTCTTTTACCCCTCCATGCACCTCTATTCTTCTCTCTCTCTCTTTTACCCCTCCATGCACCTCTATTCTTCTCTCTCTCTTTTACCCCTCCATGCACCTCTATTCTTCTCTCTCTCTCTTTTACCCCTCCATGCACCTCTATTCTTCTCGCTCTCTCTCTTACCCCTCCATGCACATCTATTCTTCTCTCTCTCTCTTTTACCCCTCCATGCACCTCTGTTCTTCTCTCTCTCTCTCTCTTTTTCCCCTCCATGCACCTCTATTCTTCTCTCTCTCTCTTTTACCCCTCCATGCACCTCTTCTTCTCTTTCTCTCTTTTACCCCTCCATGCACCTCTATTCTTCGCTCTCTCTCTCTTTTACCCCTCCATGCACCTCTATTCTTCTCGCTCTCTCTCTTTTACCCCTCCATGCACCTCTATTCTTCTCTCTCTCTTTTACCCCTCCTTGCACCTCTATTATTTTATCTCTCTTACCCCTCCATGCACCTCTATTCTTCTCTCTCTCTCTTTTACCCCTCCATGCACCTCTTCTTCTCTTTCTCTCTTTTACCCCTCCATGCACCTCTATTCTTCCCTCTCTCTCTTTTACCCCTCCATGCACCTCTATTCTTCTCTCTCTCTCTTTTACCCCTCCATGCACCTCTGTTCTTCTCTCTCTCTCTTTTACCCCTCCATGCACCTCTATTCTTCTCTCTCTCTCTTTTACCCCTCCATGCACCTCTATTCTTCTCTCTCTCTCTCTTTTACCCCTCCATGCACCTCTATTCTTCTCTCTCTCTCTCTTTTACCCCTCCATGCACCTCTGTTCTTCTCTCTCTCTCTTTTACCCCTCCATGCACCTCTATTCTTCTCTCTCTCTCTTTTAACCCTCCATGCACCTCTGTTCTTCTCTCTCTCTCTTTTACCCCTCCATGCACCTCTATTCTTCTCTCTCTCTCTTTTACCCCTCCATGCACCTCTGTTCTTCTCGCTCTCTCTCCTTCATGTGACTCCATTGTCTTCAATGGAACAGGAATGTTTCCTTTCTGTTCAAGAAATCAGCTTTCTTTCACTTTTTCCATGACCCTTTGTTCGTTTCCATCCTTTCTTTGTTGGCTCCAGGGTAACTCACCCGGTCATGGACAAATCACAGGACCAACGTACCGTCAGTCTTAGTTCACAGAGAGAGCATCACACCAAGTAGTCCACTGATGATAAATGCAATGGCGTGGGATTGTCATGAATGTGTGCACTGAATAGTAACATGCAGATATCTGGTGTATGTGATATCTGTGAAAACAACCTGCAGAGAGACTTATGGTGTCACACACACAAAACTGGTTATTTGCGTACTGTCACAGTCTCTATCTATTCCGAGTCACAGTGATGTGAAACAAAACAGTCATTATAGGGTCAGAATCTAGTACAGTCAGAACTCCCATGAAGACTTGCAACGGTCAGAGGTTGACTGTTGAGCACTGGTCATAACACAACCATGACATCAGCGGGCAAAACACACACACACGCATACACACACACGCATACACACACACACACGCACACACGCATACACACACACACACGCATACACACACACACACACACACACACACACACACACACACATACACACACACGCGCATACGCACACACACACACACACACACACACACACACACACACACACACACACACACACACACACACACACACACACACACAAGAGCGCGGGGCACATACACAAAATAAGAAAAAAGCAAAAGCAGGAAACAATCGATCACTGAGAGAAAAGAGGAAAAGCTATGAGAAGAATAAAATAATGAGTGCAGAGTGAGATGTAATGGAGGAGTTGAGAGATGGAGGAAACAGAGGAGGGTGGAGGGATGGAGGGAGAGGAGCAGGGTGGAGGGGTTCAGGGAGAGGAGCAGGGTGGAGGGATGAGGGAGAGGAGGAGGGTGGAGGGAGAGGAGGAGGGTGGAGGGATGAGGTAGAGGTGGAGGGGTGCAGGAAGAGGAGGGTGGAGGGGTGCAGGCAGAGGAGGAGGGATGGAGGGAGAGGAGGAGGGTGGAGGGGTGCAGGGAGAGGAGGAGGGTGGAGAGATGGAGGGAGAGGAGGAGGGATGGGGAGAGGAGGAGGGTGGAGGGGTGCAGGGAGAGGAGGAGGGTGGAGAGATGGAGGGAGAGGAGGAGGGATGGCGGGAGAGGAGGAGGGTGGAGGGAGAGGAGCAGAGTGGAGGGGTGCAGGGAGAGGAGGAGGGTGGAGAGATGGAGGGAGAGGAGGAGGGATGGCGGGAGAGGAGGAGGGTGGAGGGGTGCAGGGAGAGGAGGACTGTGGAGGGATGGAGGGAGAGGAGGAGGGTGGAGGGTGCAGGGAGAGGAGGACAGTGGAGGGATGGAGGGAGACGAGGAGGGAGGAGGGTGTAAGGCAGAGGAGGAGGGTGGAGGGGTGCAGAGAAAGGAGGGTGGAGAGATGAGGGATGGAGGAGGTTGAGGGGTGGTGGAGGGTGGAGAGATGAGGGATGGAGGAGGGTGGAGGTTGAGGGGTGGAGGAGGGTGGAGGTTGAGGGATGGAGGAGGGTGGAGGATGAGGGGTGGAGGAGGGTGGAGGTTGAGGGGTGGAGGAGGGTGGAGGTTGAGGGATGGAGGAGGGTGGAGGATGAGGGGTGGAGGAGGGTGGAGGAGGGTGGAGGTTGAGGGGTGGAGGAGGGTGGAGGAGGGTGGAGGTTGAGGGATGGAGGAGAGTAGAGAGATGAGGGATGGAGGAGGGGTGCAGGGAGAGGAAGAGGGTGGGAGAGGAGGAGGGTGGAGGTTGAGGTGATAAAAACTGGCCTGCACTTTTATTGAACCTTTTTCGAGTTAAAGAAAAAAATGAAAGTAATAAAAACTGCAGCATGTAAAGGAGGTGAGAGCATGGGAAACACTGTTTGTTTTTCTTCTCAGTTTTCCTCTGTGGCTCACTCTACCTCTCCCCCCTCCCATGTTATTCATTCTGTTCTTGTCTTTCTCTCCAGGGTCTTCTCTATCTCCTCCTCTCATTATATTTCCCTCCTCTTCTCCCTTCATCCCGCTCCTCCTCTTCTCCCTTCATCCCCCCTCCTCCTCTTCTCCCTTCATCCTCCCTCCTCCTCTTCTCCCTTCATCCCGCTCCTCCTTTTCTCCCTTAATCCCCCCTCTTCCTCTTCTCCCTTAATCACCCCTCCTCCTCTTCTCCCTTAACCCCCCTCCTCCTCTTCTCCCTTCATCCCCCCTCCTCTTCTCCCTTCATCCCCCCTCCTCCTCTCCCTTCATCCCACTCCTCCTCTTCTCCCTTAACTCCCCCTCCTCCTCTTCTCCCTTAATCCCCCCTCCTCCTCTTCTCCCTTAATCCCCCCTCCTCCTCTTCTCCCTTAACCCCCCACCTCCTCTTCTCCATTCATCCCCCCTCCTCCTCTTCTCCCTTAATCCCCCCTCCTCCTCTTCTCCCTTCATCCCCCCTCTTCCTCTTCTCCCTTAATCCCCCCTCCTCCTCTTCTCCCTTAATCCCCCTCCTCCTCTTCTCCCTTCATCACCCCTCCTCCTCTTCTCCCTTAACCCCCCCACCTCCTCTTCTCCATTCATCCCCCTCCTCCTCTTCTCCCTTAATCCCCCCTCCTCCTCTTCTCCCTTCATCCCCCCTCTTCCTCTTCTCCCTTAATCACCCTCCTCCTCTTCTCCCTTCATGCCCCTCCTCCTCTCCCTTAATCCCCCCTCCTCCTCTTCTCCCTTCATCCCCCCTCTTCCTCTTCTCCCTTAATCCCCCACCTCGTCTTCTCCCTTCATCCCCCTCCTCCTCTTCTCCCTTCATCACTCCCCCCCTTCTCCCTTCATCCCCTCTCCTCCTCTTCTCCCTTAAACCCCCCACCTCCTCTTCTCCATTCATCCCCCCTCCTCCTCTTCTCCCTTAATCCCCCCTCCTCCTCTTCTCCCTTCATCCCCCCTCTTCCTCTTCTCCCTTAATCCCCCCTCCTCCTCTTCTCCCTTTATCCACCCCTCCTCCTCTTCTCCCTTCATCCACCCCTTCTCCTCACTGTCTCATTGTTGAGTACAATGCAATCGAGTGCAATTCAGCTGTAACTTGTACAACGCAATTTTACAATGCCATTGACAGAGAGCACTTCAGAACTGTCTTTCTTCTATCTGAACTGGCTGACAGGATCGTATAACTGTAGATTAGCAAATAAAGAGAAGAAAACTGGGACCAGGGGGGGGGGGGTCAGGAACCAGGGGGGAAGTTGTAGAGTTGAAGTTGCACCTAAACACTGATCTATAGCCAGTTTTGCCAAATTACCCCTAACAAATAAGGTTAGGATTTGGGGAGGGTAAGCTGATCCTAGATCTGTCCCAAAGGGCAACTTCTACTTCTATCGCTCAATTCACCCCTCCTCCTCTCCCCCTAAATGCCTCCCCCTTCTGCTCTCCCTCTTTTTTTCTCTCCCTCCCAATCTCCCTCCTACTCCCCCATCTGATCTCCCTCCTAATCTCCCTCCTACTCACCCCTCCTGCTCCCCCTCCTGCTCACCCTCATGTCTTCCCCCTGCTCTCCCTCCAGCTCTCCCTCCTGCCCTCCTCCTGTTCTCCCTCTGTCCAGACTAGCTCATAACAAATGAGGGTGATAATTTGAACCACAAAGAGACGGGGGCAGGAAATTAGATGGTGTGTGTGTGTGTGTGTGTGTGTGTGTGTGTGTGTGTGTGTGTGTGTGTGTGTGTGTGTGTGTGTGTGTGTGTGTGTGTGTGTGTGTGTGTGTGGTAAGTGTTTGTGTGGTAAGTGTTTGTGTGGTTGGGAAGTCCCAGAGAACCGTCTCCAGTATCCTCTATTATTCTCGAACTAATTCCTGTAAGATAAGATTCTACCCAGGAGGATAAACCAGAAACAAATGTTTAGCAGAGACACATTTCAACACACATACACACACACACAGATCCTGTACACTGAAACACACACACACACCCACAGATCCTGTACACTGAAACACACACACACAGATCCTGTACACTGAAACACACACACACAGATCCTGTACACTGAAACACACACACACAGATCCTGTACACTGAAACACACACACACAGATCCTGTACACTGAAACACACACACACAGATCCTGTACACTGAAACACACACACACAGATCCTGTACACTGAAACACACACACACAGATCCTGTACACTGAAACACACACACACACACAGATCCTGTACACTGAAACACACACACACAGATCCTGTACACTGAAACACACACACACAGATCCTGTACACTGAAACACACACACACAGATCCTGTACACTGAAACACAAACATACACACACCCACAGATCCTGTACACTGAAACACACACAAACATACACACACCCACAGATCCTGTACACTGAAACACACACAAACATACACACACCCACAGATCCTGTACACTGAAACACACACAAACATACACATACCCACAGATCCTGTACACTGAAACACACACACAAACATACACACACCCACAGATCCTGTACACTGAAACACACACACACACACACACACACACACACATACACACACCCACAGATCCTGTACACTGAAACACACACAAACATACACACACCCACAGATCCTGTACACTAAAACACACACACACATACACACACTCACAGATCCTGTACACTGAAACACACACAAACATACACATACCCACAGATCCTGTACACTGAAACACACACAAACATACACATACCCACAGATCCTGTACACTGAAACACACACACAAACATACACACACCCACAGATCCTGTACACTGAAACACACACACACACACACACATACACACACCCACAGATCCTGTACACTGAAACACACACAAACATACACACACCCACAGATCCTGTACACTGAAACACACACACAAACATACACACACCCACAGATCCTGTACACTGAAGCACACACAGAAACATACACATGCGCGCAAACATACACAAACACAGTCTTTCACACAGGTCTGGCCTTGATTTACTTTAAGAACATTTTCTCACGTTTTCAATTGACAGAGAAAAAAATCACTTATCCACATCACAAATGTTTGGCAGAGTGAGGTTTCTACACACACCGTGGTTCAATCATCTTATGTTCAGTGAGGTTGACATTTCATTTTCAGTAGCATAGTCCCTCTCTCTCTTTCGTTTTTTATTTAACTAGGCAAGCCAATTAAGGACTAATTCTAATTTACAATGACGGCGTAGACCAACCAAACCCCGATGACGCTGGACCAATTAAGTGCCACCCAATGGCACTTTCAATCACGTCCGGTTGTGATACAGCCTGAAATGGAACCAGCGTGTCTGTAGTGATGCCTGTAGCACTGATACAGTGCCTTGGACCGCTGCGCCACTAGGGAGTCCTTTCATACTTTCTTCCTGACGGTCTGTCTTCTATCTGTAGGCTCTCCCCCTCTTTCTTTCAGCTCAACTTCACCCCCCCTCGATCTCTCTCTTTTATTCTTGCTCCTTGTGTCGTTAAAACTCTGCCATCCTCTTCTCTAATCAAACCCACATGCCGGGTCAGCCTGCCAGCAACCCAACGAGCTAAAGAGTCACTGCTGCTGTTTGTGTGTGCGCGTGTGTGTGTTTGTGTGTGTGCTGTGTGGGTGAATGAGTTTACTTGTGCTACAGTGGGATAAACCTCAGCTATCAGAAACAAACAGACATATTTACAGGAAAGTCAGATCTCGTACTCTCTCTCTCTCTCTCTCTCTGAATCAGAATAGAGGAACAACCATCTCTCAGTAGCATTCTCTAGAATTAGAGGCAAGTAATGGGGTTCAGGGTTCAGAGTTCAGTGTGTATATGTGTGTGTGGCTCTCAGTGGTTTCCTGTGAGAATAAAGGCGGTAATGAAGGTCAGGGGTCAAAGGCTATATAGGTCAGGGTCAAGTTCATCTCTGGTGGGGTTACCGGGGTGACTGGTTTTACTGGGGGTCAACTGGATGATAAAGTGGAGAACGCCACAGACGTGTGTCTTTACTGCAGGCTGGCAGGACACATACGGTCACAGACACAGACACACATGCTCAGCCTGACACACACTCCCCATTCAGTCATTTAAGGAGCTTGGGAGGCTGTGAGTAAGAGAGAGCTTCAGAACCACCATAGAACTGACAGAGACTATCCAGAACCATACGTCTATATGACCCTGATGACTGTCTACTCTGCATATACATCCTTCTCTGCTGGAATGTAAATAGAAGTCAGTATGAGCCAAGTCCATTCTAACCATTCTATTAGAGTGGAGTGGAACCCTGTGTCATTTGACTGAGGGGGAACCAGGAAGTGATACCAGGGAAGTGATGATAGGGAATGGTGATCCGTTAGAGTTCCTAGGGGAGAGTGTTGACACAAGACTGAGCCTGATTTGAATGAGAGGGAGACAGGAGGAGAGAGGGAAACAGGAGGAGAGAGGGAGGGAGAGGGAGGGAGGGAGAACCAGAGATGGTGGGGTCAAGACTGGGAAATATCAGTCAGTCGGTTGTACCTACAGTGAGGGGAAAAAGTATTTGATCCCCTGCTGATTTTGTATGTTTAGCCACTGACAAAGAAATGATCAGTCTATAATTGTAATGGTAGGTTTATTTGAACAGTGAGAGACAGAATAACAACAACAAAATCCAGAAAAACGCATGTCAAAAATGTTATAAATTTATTTGCATTTTAATGAGGGAAATAAGTATTTGAACCCCTCTCAATCAGAAAGATTTCTGGCTCCCAGGTGTCTTTTATACGGGTAACGAGCTGAGATTAGGAGCACACTCTTAAAGGAAGTGCTCCTAATCTCAGTTTGTTACCTGTATAAAATACACCTGTCCACAGAAGCAATCAATCAATCAGATTCCAAACTCTCCACCATGGCCAAGACCAAAGAGCTCTCCAAGGATGTCAGGGACAAGATTGTAGACCTACACAAGGCTGGAATGGGCTACAAGACCATCGCCAAGCAGCTTGGTGAGAAGGTGACAGTAGAGAGATGGTGACAGTTGGTGCAATTATTCGCAAATGGAAGAAACTGTCAATCTCCCTCGGCCTGGGGCTCCATGCAAGATCTCACCTCGTGGAGTTGCAATGATCATGAGAACGGTGAGAAATCAGCCCAGAACTACACGGGAGGATCTTGTCAATGATCTCAAGGCAGCTGGGACCATAGTCACCAAGAAAACAATTGGTAACACTGTAGCTCCCTTCAGTAACCACGAGCACAACCGTTCCTTGATTTTAACTGCCGGCTTTATTCTGTAGTTTTAGTCAGAATTAGTCAGAACTTCCGTGAGAACTATAAAGTAAATGAAAAATACAGTTAAGCACACTCTTACAACCTTATCTTACGAGTGACTTATTAGCTTGGTATAACTCTGAAGTGCTTACATACATAACAGTTTAACCGGCGTTATAACGGGTTCAGATTAAACACATGAATAAAGGAAAAAATACCTCATTGGCTGCTTATTACAGAAGGGAGGAAATCAAACTTCACACTTATTATTCCTGGCGTGAATTCACACTTCATCCTAACATACACTCTTCAACCTTTATGAACTACACCCGATGACATGAAAACTTAGCTAACGCAGGATTGCCTTCCCTCCAAAAGTGTGTAGCTACAATAAGGATCCCCATTACAACAGTATTAGCTACGTAGTTCCGCTTGTATTATCATTTCCCCCGCACAGCGGACACGTAAACAATTCAAACGAAAGACAACGACATAACCTGTAAGTCTAACTGTCAGTTACAAACACACTACGCCGTGAAGGACTGAAATCCTGCAGCGCCCGCAAGGTCCCCCTGCTCAAGAAAGCACATATACATGCCCATCTGAAGTTTGCCAATGAACATCTGAATGATTCAGAGGACAACTGGGTGAAAGTGTTGTGGTCAGTTGAGACCAAAATGGAGCTCTTTGGCATCAACTCAACTCACCGTGTTTGGAGTAGGAGGAATGCTGCTCCCAAGAACACCATCCCCACCGTCAAACATGGAGGTGGAAACATTATGCTTTGGGGGTGTTTTTCGCGTAAGGGGACAGGACAACTTCACCGCATCAAAGGGACAATGGACGGGTTCATGTACCATCAAATCTTGGGTGAGAACCTCCTTCCCTCAGCCAGGGCATTGAAAATGGGTCATGGATGGGTACACACGGCCAAGGCAACATAGGAATGGCTCAAGAAGAAGCACATTAAGGTCCTGGAGTGGCCTAGCCGGTCTCCAGACCTTAATCCCATAGAAAATCTGTGGAGGGAGCTGAAGGTTTGAGTTGCCAAACATCAGCCTCAAAACCTTTATGACTTGGAGAAGATCTGCAAAGAGGAGTGGGACAAAATCCCTCCTGAGATGTGTGCAAACCTGGTGGCCAACTACAAGAAACATCTGACCTCTGTGATTGCCAACAAGGGTTTTGCCACCAAGTACTAAGTCATGTTTTGCAGAGGGGTCAAATACTTATTTCCCTCATTCAAATGCAAATCAATTTATAACATTTTTGACTTGCGTTTTTCTGGATTTTTTGTTGTTATTCTGTCTTTCACTGTTCAAGTAAACCTACCATTAAAATTATAGATGGATCATTTCTTTGTCAGTGGGCAAACGTACAAAATCAACAGGGGATCAAATACTTTTTTTCCCTCACTGTATAGGGCCCTGAGTTGTTTCTGACTATGTGACCTGACCAGGAAAAACTGACCTGGAAAAACCCTATAGTTATAAGGCCTCATTGGCAACGTTGTTCTGAACAGGTAAAAGGCACCGATTGTTATGGCATGAATGTTGGTGAATGTTAGGAGTGTGTGTCTGGGTGGTTCAGCTTGGGGTTGTATGAGTTGACAGATTGGAGATATCACTTACCAATACTGTTCTTGGCAAGATAAAGAGGAGCGAGAAGAAAGGAGAGAACACTGTGAAGGGGCTGAGAGGAGGGGGAAGGGAGGGAGAGAGGGCGGGATAGAGAGAGAGAGGAGAGAGAGAGAGAGAGAGAGAGAGAGAGGGAAAAATTTGCAGAAATTTGACAATGAGGCGGAAAATATTTCCGTACGCCTCAGAAGAATCAGGAGTCTCCTATTACATCTGTCACCATCCCTCTGTTTACCAGTCTCTCTTTATTCTTCTCTAGTACCTGTCCATCTCTGTCTTCTTCCTTCCATAGGTCTCTCTTTATTCTTCTCTAGTACCTGTCCATCTCTGTCTTCTTCCTTCCATAGGTCTCTCTTTATTATTCTCTAGTACCTGTCCAGCTCTGTCTTCTTCCTTCCATACGTCTCTCTTTCACTCCATCTCTGTTACTCTCTGTTTGCCTTTGATCTCTAATTCTTTCTCTCTCTCTGCTGACTCAAACTCCTTCGCTTTTCTACAGGTGAACAATGAGCTAACAAATGACCTGACTCTTTCTCTCTTCTCCCTTTCACTCCCCTTCTCCTCTCCACTTCTGTCTTCCCCCTCTCCCTCACTCTCCTCAAAATGCTTGAGGAATGTGTCACACCAGCACAAAAGAATAAAAGCAAGAGAAACGGAGGGAGGGAGGAGGGGAGGCAGAAAGTTTGTGAGGTAAAGGAGAAGTAGAGAGGGGAGGGAGAAAGTTTGTGAAGTGAAGGAGAAGTAGAGGAGGGAGAGAAGGAGAAAGAATAAGAGAAAGTTTGAGAGGACGATTGCATGGTTGAGTGCAGATGAATGCTGAGGGCTGCTTTGTCATCACGTGCTGACGTGCCACATCCCACACACACACACATTCACAAGGCTGTATCAAACCCTCGTTCCACTGCTGGGATAACGTTTCCCTACACACTGATCTAAGATCAGTTTTGTCCCCCCCCTATTTCTAAAGGTTAGGATTGTGGATGTAAGATGAATAGCTGATCCTATCTGTGCCAACCGGTGCAGGCAACTTAGTTCCAACACTTTGAACATGTGTTGGTTAAACTGCTGGGGTTGTGGGCTTGATTCATGCACACTGTAGGCTAACTAGGTCACTAAGGATCATATCACACTGGCCAAATGATCTGCATAAATACACAGCACAATACCAGCCGCATCTCTCACACCTTATTATATATGACCATGACAATGTTGTGGTCTGAATTCATATGACCACCATCTCTCACACCTTATTATATATGACCATGACAATGTTGTGGTCTGAATTCATATGACCACCATCTCTCACACCTTATTATATATGACCATGACAATGTTGTGGTCTGAATTCATATGACCACCAAGAACAATAGTGGCAATAAGGCTTTGAATTCAAATTATTGCAAGTCTTCTTCTTGAGACAAAATGCTACTACCATGCTTGACAATTATTCTAAACTTCATCTTGATAATAATGTGGTTTTCTGTTTTAATCACGGTTAATGTACGTCACCCAAAGAGTTAACAGGTACTAGCCACCGCAACGAGCAAAACCTGAAAGAGTTATGAGTAACACGGAGAAAGAGAGAAGAAGAAAGTACAAATGGAGAGATAGATGTATGGATAGATTAGAAAACTGATAAGTGTGGCTAATGACTCGTGTCTGCTGTTGGACAAGAGGAGGAACTAGTGTAGACATGCTGCAGTGTCTGTGTGTGTGTGTGTGTGTGTGTGTGTGTGTGTGTGTGTGTGTGTGTGTGTGTGTGTGTGTGTGTGTGTGTGTGTGTGTGTGTGTGTGTGTGTGTGTGCGTGCGTGCGTGCGTGCGTGCGTGTGTGTGTGTGTGTCGGGGGCAGAGGATGATGCATGTGGTTGCGTAGTGAGTCCAATATCACTCATCTCCAGCCATCATTGCCAATAGCTGAAATACAAGCAGCGGGCTTTGTTCACTACAAACGAAACAACTCTCTATTCGAGGCGTTGGATTGTGTTCCTTGGACGCACGGCCTCTGCGTAAAAAGTGTATTACATTACCATATAGTTATATAAACATACATTTGCAGGTTAGATTACAACTCGGCGGCGATGGTAAAGTATTCCCTGTGCGCTTAGCCAAAGTGTCTAAATCAGACGGATGTGGACATGTGTGAGGTGGTGTCTCTGGGACTCTAAGTGCGTGTGTGGTTTCCGGGGAGTGCCCCCTTGGTCGCCACGGTTACCCTCGAGTTAATCCAGCGTGCAGTGTAGTGGATGGGATCATCCATCAAGAGTCAATAGTTAACGTCCCCTTGTCCTGCAGTCATCCATCATACAGTGTCTTTATTAGAACCCTCCGTCCGACCCCCCCCTCCCCGACCCCCTCCCCAGCACGAGCCCCGCCCGGAGCTCTGTGCCAAATACCCCCCTCCCTCACTCTTCTCCCTCTCACCCCTTTCTTCCACCGAACAGCGGGGGGCAACACCAAAGGCACTGAGAGGCTACCGCTCCCTGCTCTTCTCTCCACCTCTCCAACTCCTGCTCTCTCTCAATTCAAAGGGTTTTATTGGCATGGGAAACATATGTTTACATTGCCAAATCAAGTGAAATAGACAAGAAACAAAAGTGAAATAAATAATAAAAAAATGAACAGTAAACACACTCACAAAGGAATAGGAATAGAGACATTTCAAATGTCATATTATGTCTATATAAAGTGTTGTCACGATGTGCAAATAGTATAAAAAGGAAAATAAATAAACATAAATGAGTTTCATATATGGATTTTATTTACAATGGTGTTTGTTCTTCACAGGTTTCACTTTTCTTGTGGCAACAGGTCACAAATCTTGCTGCTGTGATGGCACACTGTGGAATTACACCCAATTGGGAGTTTATCAAAATTGGATTTGTTTTGGAATTCTTTGTGGGTCTCAGTAATCTGAGCGAAATATGTGTATCTAGTATGGTCATACATTTCACAGGAGGTTAGGAAGTGCAGCTCAGTTTCCTCTTCATTTTGTGGGCAGTATGCACATAGCCTGTTTTTTTTTTTTAGAGCCAGGTCTGCCTATGGCGGCCTTTCTCAATAGCAAGGCTATGCTCACTGAGTCTAAACATAGGCAAAGCTTTTCTTAAATTTGTGTCAGTCACAGTGGTCAGGTATTCCGCCCTCTGTTTAGGGCCAAATAGCATTCGATTTGGTCTGTTTTTTTGATAATTCTTTCCAATGTGTCAAGTAACTATATTTTTGTTTTCTCTTGATTTGGTTGGGTCTAATTGTGTTGCTGTCCTGAGGCTCTGTGGGATTTGTGTTAGTCTGTTTGTGTGTCTCAACTCAATTCAAATGGCTTTATTGGCATGGGAAACATATGTTTACATTGCCAAAGAAAGTGAAATAGACAATAAATAAAAAATCTCTCTCTCTCAATTCAATTCAAATGGATTTATTGGCATGGGAAACTCATGTCTCTTTCTTGCTCTCTCGTGAGTTCGGTATGTTTCTGCACGCGAAGTCAAACTTATTGACGCAGTCCGGTTAAATAGATAGCCCGCTGCTGGTCGAGGCCAGTGGCTGTATCCCGTTACCACCTCTTTTATTTTTATTTCACATCGCTGCGGCGCTGGGGGAAGAGGGTAGAGAAAAGAGAGAGAGAGTGAGGAAGAATGGAGAAGGGGGGGTGAGGTGAACTTGTGGGAAATATTCTCAACATTCCATCCAATCGCTGGCCCTCGATCATCTCCAAGAATTGAACCACCAAGTCTCTCTCTATCTCCCCTACATCAACACACGGACTGGTACCTGACTTCCTTGACACTCAACACTACATCCATGCCAACGATAAATTGGCTAAATCCGAAACTGGCACTCAGAACAGTTTTTCCGGTTTCAATTACAACACAATGGCTTCAACCACGAACCACGTGTCTGACAAACACCACAAATTAAATAATATATTGCACCTCATAAAATAATGTTTCCATGAGGTTATGCCCTTGTGCGCGTGCGTCTAGGGCGCGGTCACTCCATTGGCACATTAAAGGTGCGCGGGGATAAAGAGGCGTGACAAGTGGCTCAGCTGGGAGGTCCTGGAACGCACATGTTCTCTCCGGGCGTGGTCGTGGCGGGGTTTAGGAACCATAGGCGATTCCGGTTGGCTCCTGGACATGACAGACGTGGGTCGGGCGTGTCTGAGTGTGAAAGTGGGCATGTTATCAGCGGTCAAAGGAAGTGGCTAGTTTTCCATTCCATCCATTCATAGCGCAACCGCTCATAACGTGCACTGACGCATAGGCGAGATAGGGATCAGCGAGGGAGAGACAGAGAGAGGGTTGGATTAGGGCACTGACAGCCACTTCAGTCAAACAGTTGAGAGACACACGGTCACAACCAGCTGAGGGGGCAAAACTAGCGGGACCGGAAAGTCTAAATCCAATCCAGATCACCTCTTAGCCGGTTAGGGAGAGAGGACCACCGACCACCTCGAGACCCGCACTGATTGAAAAGAGGGCAGAGTTGGAGAGTAAAACAATCAGTTTAGAAAAAGATGGAGAGCAAAATCCCTGACTTCGCTGGTACCTGGAAGATGAAGAACTCGGAGAACTTCGAGGAGCTTCTCAAAGCGCTGGGTGAGTGATGGTGGTGGCGATGATGATGATGGCGATGAAGGGGATGGTGGTAAATATTTGTGGTACATATATCCTATCCTAACTTTATTATAGCCTATTATTATAGCAGTTATTTAATTATTGCTAATTGAATATAGCTATCTGAACACACTAATGCATTGTAGGTCAGATACGTGTCTCTCTCACACACACACACAATGGTTCATGCTTGCACTTATTAATCAGACATGTGGTGTACTCTGTGCGTCGCGTGAGTGGGGGGGTCTTTGTAATTCTGGCGAACCCAAAACTCAACCCCCCCCTACAGCCAGCTTCACCCTTCTCTCCCCCTCCCCTCACTGCCCCACTCCCCCAGCCAGTCTCCCCTCCCCCTCGCCTCACTCCGCCAGACAATGGAGACAAACGGCGGCACCTCTGTCCGTGTCACCGCGCGGGGAAAAATAACATCACATCGTGCAAGTGTGTGTGTGGGATCGGAAGAATCAGACGCTTCAGAGAGAAGAGTCCGTTATGACGTGACATTTGGAATATTGTCAGCCTGCATGCCGAAACTAAGAGCTGTTTCACTGTCATTTCATTCTCAATCTTAAAGGCCTTGCTCCACACCTGCAGCAGTTTGCATGGAATTAAAAGACAACGCCTGTTCATTTATCTGGCAGGGTGTGTGAGTGTGTCTGTCAGTGGTTGCCAATTTTATTATTTTTTACTCAAATACAAGGGCATACCAGGAATATATGTATATCAACACATAAGCACATATGGGAGGGAGGATCGAGAGAGAGAAGCCTGTGTTCATGCACAAAAGTGCAATATCTGTCTGTGTTATGAACTAGTTCTAAATGCCACCATTGTTCCTGCCGGAATAACCGGAGTCAGTGGCGCATCACCGGCCGGGCGCGCGCATTCCAATTTCCTGGTTTGACTGACTCACCAATTAACATAAATCTGCTCTCTGTCTTTACCCATCATTAACCATGCGAGGGGTGTGTGTGAGGGGTAGCGTGCTGAGAGATAGAGAAGGGGGTGAGGTGGGGGCCAGAGGATAGAAAGGAAAAAGGGTCAAACAAAAGAAGAAAGAAAAGATGATGAAATGAAACTGACAGAGAGATAGGCCAGGGAGATGTGGTGTGTGTGTGTGTGTGAGTGTGAGTGTGTGTGTGTGTGTGTGAGTGTGTGAGTGAGTGTGTGTGTGTGTGTGTGAAGGTAGGAGAAGGAGAGCTGTACCCATAAAAGGGAGGGACTGTATGTGAGGAAAGTAACTCAGACAGACAGAGAGGAGGAGAGGACAGACTGACTGGGTCTAATGCTTTACCTGGCCTTAACACGCACACACACACACACACACACACACGCACACACACACACACACACACACACACACACACAGACACACACGCAGGCGCAGGACATTCACAGATGCAGACGTGCACAAAGACCTACTGGCATGATGAGGAGCAGAAATATTTGGCCAGACTCTCTAGAGAGAACAGAGGCAACTCTATCTGCACACACTTGGATGCTAAAACACACACACACACACACATGGTAGTTCTCTAATGTACCT
>NC_048566.1:17624808-17627308 GCF_013265735.2 Oncorhynchus mykiss | reverse complement strand
AAAGTTTGAAATATCCAATAAATGTCGTTCCACTTCATGATTGTGTCCCACTTGTTGTTGATTCTTCACAAAAAAATACAGTTTTATATCTTTATGTTTGAAGCCTGAAATGTGGCAAAAGGTCGCAAAGTTCAAGGGGGCCGAATACTTTCGCAAGGCACTGTACATAACAGACACACACACACACACACACACACACACACACACACACACACACACACACACACACACACACACACACACACACACACACACACACACACACCTCTGTACTCACATTCTTCTCTGTCCCACACCCTATCCACTGTCCCTAATGAAAGCCTCGACTCATGTTTGACCCCTAAGCTACAACTCCCCAGGTTTTATCTGTTAGGGGAAACCCAGACCTGTGGACTGTGGAGTGTTAGAGGGACTATGGGATATGATCCAGTGTTGGCTTGGTCTCTGCTTCCACTGGGTTGATCTATGCTTTTACTAATGCCTCTTTAAGGTCTACAGACTCTATTTAATTTGGCATTTCCCATATATTCACTGATACCATATGAAACCCCTCCCTTAGTCTCATAGGAACAATCTCCCTGAACCACTCTTCACTTCTGTCCCATCTGAACTTTCTCCCTCCCTCCCTCCCTCCCTCCCTCCCTCCCTCCCTCCCTCCCTCCCTCCCTCCCTCCCTCCCTCCCTCCCTCCCTCCCTCCCTCCGTCTTTCATTCTTGCCATGTGTAAGTCTCTATCAAACTCTCCCTCTGATGGCCTCTGCTTGGCTGTCTCCGGAGGAAACAGACAAACACCCAGAGCCTCTCTCTACTAACGATGAGCACATCACACATTATCATCTCCTAGATATTCCCCCTCTCCTTTCCTCCTTCTCTCTCCCCCCAGAGGCCATGCAATAGCATACACACTAGGTCACCTCCCTCTTTTTCTCTCACTCTTACCAATTATTGTTCTATCCATCCATCCATTCTCCACCCGCCTATCTGTCCAAAACATGACTTTCATCTCTCTGATGCTCATCTAACTGTATTGCATGTCTGTCTGTCTGTCTGTCTGTCTGTCTGTCTGTCTGTCTCACAGAGTCTTCCAAAGTGGGAGACAGACAGTAAGATCAGCTGTGAGCAGACTCTGCAGAAAGGGGAGGGACCTAAGACCGCCTGGACCCGAGAAATAACCAATGACGGCGAGCTCATCCTGGTAAGACTGTCTACTGGCTACCTGTCCTGTCAATCAACCACAGTTAGAGGCATTGTACTGTACAACCGTCCATTGATACATTTTGAACACAGTATGCTTGAGGACCTCAGTCATTTTCCTTCCACACAAATAAGGGAGGACTCCACTACCAATGTGTAACACCCATCTACCTGAGCCTACACACTGTGGGGCCAGGAAGTTTTTCCATAATACGATAGTCATCCCTCCACTCCATTCAGATCAGTGTTAACGAGGGAGGGAGGGAGGGAGGGGGGGAGAGGAGGAAGATAAACAATTTAGGCCTACTGGAACCAGGGGCGCAACTTTCAATTTCATTCTGAAATTGCATTTGTGTCCCCCCCAGTTTTATCATTGGAATGTGATACAAAACATGGCAACGGTGAGCTTTAGGACCATGTGGACGCCTCCGAGTGGTCGGGTAGGCTGTTTGGAGTGTTTATCTGACTGGTTTAGTTAGGCTACAGCTAATGATCATCATGTGTGTCACTGTGTGGAGTGTTTATCCGACTGGTTTAGTTAGGGTTAGGCTACAGCTAATGATCATCATGTGTGCCACTGTGTGGAGTGTTTATCTGACTGGTTTAGTTAGGGTACAGCTAATGATCATCATGTGTGCCACTGTGTGGAGTGTTTATCTGACTGGTTTAGTTAGGGTTAGGGTACAGCTAATGATCATCATGTGTGCCATTGTGTGGAGTGTTTATCTGACTGGTTTAGTTAGGTTACAGCTAATGATCATCATGTGTGCCACTGTGTGGAGTGTTTATCTGACTGGTTTAGTTAGGGTTAGGGTATAGCTAATGAACATCATGTGTGCCACTGTGTGGAGTGACAAGAAGCTCAAAATGAAAACTGCCACTCTGTAAAAAGACGTGTCGTTAGAGCGAACACAAGTGAACCCGTCAAACCAGAGACAACTCCCTCGTTTCCTGGAATCCGTTTGTTTTCCCATTTGTCAAGGACCATGAACAAATGCATCTGATGCATTGCACAATATGTGGTCTGTCTGATCATTCCATCTCTCATGCTGAGTGTTTGGCTTTTAATTCAATTAGTCAACTTAGATCTAAAATCGTATGGTTTCCATGGTAAAAAAAAGGCCAAAACGTTGTAATACAGAACCATAAGGAGTCGTTCAGGACACCTCTTGTTGGAAGAGACACAGTCACAGACAGGGACTGAACAGGACGGATTGAGACGGTGTTAATGTTGGATATGAATGCTTCTATTGAATACTGCACATCTTTATAAATTCCTTGGATATGAATACCTATATTAAATACAT
>NC_048566.1:17582308-17622308 GCF_013265735.2 Oncorhynchus mykiss | reverse complement strand
ATTCATCCTCTCTTCTCTCTCTCCCCCTTCTCCATTCATCCTCTCTTCTCTCTCTCCCCCTTCTCCAGTCATCCTCTCTCTCTCTGCCCCTTCTCCATTCATCCTCTCTTCTCTCTCTCTCCCCCTTCTCCATTCACTCTCTCACTGTGAGAGCTGTTTCACAGATCTGAGCAGAGTCTTCCTGGCTCTCCTAGAGATGACTGTAGAGTATAGCTTTACATATTGATCCCAGAGGATGTATCAGTCCTATTATCTGTGCCGGGCATTGCCAGTGCTCTGGTCCTGGATATGTAGGTTCAACATATTTCTGGAAGTTTCCCTACTTCTGTTAGCAGTTCCAACACACACACACACACATACACACACACACACACACACACACACACCCCACACACACACACACACACACACACACACACACCCACACACACACACACAGAGTGGTGGAAAACGTACCCAATTGTCATACTTGAGTAAAAGTATACCTTAATAGAAAGTTACTCAAGTAAAAGTGAAAGTAGGCCAGTAAAATACTATTTGGTTTTAAATATACTTAAGTATCAAAAGTAAATGTAATTGCTAAAAAAAAGACTTAAGTATCAAAAGTAAAAGTATAAATCATTTTATTTAGGAATGTAGTGAAATAAAAGTAAATAAAAGTAAAAGTTGTCAAAAATATAAACAGTCAGGTAAAGTATATATACCCCAAAAAACAACTTAAGTAGTACTTTAAAGTATTTTTACTTAAGTACTTTACACCACTGCAAACACACACACACACACACACACACACACACACACACACACACACACACGGGTGCGCATGCGCGGGCACACACATTCACTTCAATGTTAGTCCTTCATCTCTGAAATCACACAAACATATCTGTCGTTAAGGCAACAGTTAAAGATGATGATGATAAGTGGAATGAAGTTGAACATGAGTCTATTTGATGGACAGGTGAGTTGGCCAGTTGGAATGGCCAGGGTGGGGCCCAACCAATCCGACCAATCAATGACCAGAAAAAAAAGGGTCAGGAGGTGTGTCCGGACAGGCAGGAAATGCCAAAGGGATTATAGGGTACAGTTGATTGACAGCAGATGTGCTTAACGAGGAGCAGAATCTTTAAAGAAAACCTGGAAATGGAAGAGAACTGGAGACACACACACAGAGCAGGGTGATAGAGGTAGAGGAAATGGAAGAGAACTGGAGACACACACACAGAGCAGGGTGATAGAGGTAGAGGAAATGGAAGAGAACTGGAGACACACACACAGAGCAGGGTGATAGAGGTAGAGGAAATGGAAGAGAACTGGAGACACACACACAGAGCAGGGTGATAGAGGTAGAGGAAATGGAAGAGAACTGGAGACACACACACAGAGCAGGGTGATAGAGGTAGAGGAAATGGAAGAGAACTGGAGACACACACACAGAGCAGGGTGATAGAGGTAGAGGAAATGGAAGAGAACTGGAGACACACACACAGAGCAGGGTGATAGAGGTAGAGGTAATGGAAGAGAACTGGAGACACACACACAGAGCAGGGTGATAGAGGTAGAGGAAATGGAAGAGAACTGGAGACACACACACAGAGCAGGGTGATAGAGGTAGAGGAAATGGAAGAGAACTGGAGACACACACACAGAGCAGGGTGATAGAGGTAGAGGAAATGGAAGAGAACTGGAGACACACACACAGAGCAGGGTGATAGAGGTAGAGGAAATGGAAGAGAACTGGAGACACACACACAGAGCAGGGTGATAGAGGTAGAGGAAATGGAAGAGAACTGGAGACACACACACAGAGCAGGGTGATAGAGGTAGAGGAAATGGAAGAGAACTGGAGACACACACACAGAGCAGGGTGATAGAGGTAGAGGAAATGGAAGAGAACTGGAGACACACACACAGAGCAGGGTGATAGAGGTAGAGGAAATGGAAGAGAACTGGAGACACACACACAGAGCAGGGTGATAGAGGTAGAGGAAATGGAAGAGAACTGGAGACACACACACAGAGCAGGGTGATAGAGGTAGAGGAAATGGAAGAGAACTGGAGACACACACACAGAGCAGGGTGATAGAGGTAGAGGAAATGGAAGATAACTGGAGACACACACACAGAGCAGGGTGATAGAGGTAGAGGAAATGGAAGAGAACTGGAGACACACACACAGAGCAGGGTGATAGAGGTAGAGGAAATGGAAGAGAACTGGAGACACACACACAGAGCAGGGTGATAGAGGTAGAGGAAATGGAAGAGAACTGGAGACACACACACAGAGCAGGGTGATAGAGGTAGAGGAAATGGAAGAGAACTGGAGACACACACACAGAGCAGGGTGATAGAGGTAGAGGAAATGGAAGAGAACTGGAGACACACACACAGAGCAGGGTGATAGAGGTAGAGGAAATGGAAGAGAACTGGAGACACACACACAGAGCAGGGTGATAGAGGTAGAGGAAATGGAAGAGAACTGGAGACACACACACAGAGCAGGGTGATAGAGGTAGAGGAAATGGAAGAGAACTGGAGACACACACACAGAGCAGGGTGATAGAGGTAGAGGAAATGGAAGAGAACTGGAGACACACACACAGAGCAGGGTGATAGAGGTAGAGGAAATGGAAGAGAACTGGAGACACACACACAGAGCAGGGTGATAGAGGTAGAGGAAATGGAAGAGAACTGGAGACACACACACAGAGCAGGGTGATAGAGGTAGAGGAAATGGAAGAGAACTGGAGACACACACACAGAGCAGGGTGATAGAGGTAGAGGAAATGGAAGAGAACTGGAGACACACACACAGAGCAGGGTGATAGAGGTAGAGGAAATGGAAGAGAACTGGAGACACACACACAGAGCAGGGTGATAGAGGTAGAGGAAATGGAAGAGAACTGGAGACACACACACAGAGCAGGGTGATAGAGGTAGAGGAAATGGAAGAGAACTGGAGACACACACACAGAGCAGGGTGATAGAGGTAGAGGAAATGGAAGAGAACTGGAGACACACACACAGAGCAGGGTGATAGAGGTAGAGGAAATGGAAGAGAACTGGAGACACACACACAGAGCAGGGTGATAGAGGTAGAGGAAATGGAAGAGAACTGGAGACACACACACAGAGCAGGGTGATAGAGGTAGAGGAAATGGAAGAGAACTGGAGACACACACAGAGCAGGGTGATAGAGGTAGAGGAAATGGAAGAGAACTGGAGACACACACACAGAGCAGGGTGATAGAGGTAGAGGAAATGGAAGAGAACTGGAGACACACACACAGAGCAGGGTGATAGAGGTAGAGGAAATGGAAAAGAGAGAGGTATACAAGGAAAGGAATTTAGAAATGTTCAAAATGGTCTTTCTCTCATGTTTGACCCCTAAGCTACAACTCCCCAGGTTTTATCTGTTAGGGGAAACCCAGACCTGTGGACTGTGGAGTGTTAGAGGGACTATGGGATATGATCCAGTGTTGGCTTGGTCTCTGCTTCCACTGGGTTGATCTATGCTTTTACTAATGCCTCTTTAAGGTCTACAGACTCTATTTAATTCGGCATTTCCCATATATTCACTGATACCATATGAAACCCCTCCCTTAGTCTCATAGGAACAATCTCCCTGAACCACTCTTCACTTCTGTCCCCTTTCTCTTTCTCTCTCTCTCTCTCATTCTCTCTCTCATTCTCTCTCTTTCTCTCTCTCTCTCACATTCTCTCTCTCATTCTCTCTCTCATTCTCTCATCTCCCCCTGCAGCTGTGTGTAGTTACAGTGTGACCTCAGTAAAGTCCCGTCCTGGCCAGTAAAAGGGGTAGATAACTGCCCTTCTCTGCCTGTTTATTAGCCCCTGGGGCAGTAAAAGGCAGCTGTTTCGCCCCCTTCAAAAACACACGGCCTGCACTGGACCCCCGTAAAAACACACAAAGAGTCAGAGACACACACGCACTCGCATACCGAACCAAACACACACATTCTGCAAACTCTTCACACGTACCATCAAACACTCACACTGTACGCGCAGCTCGTAAAACACACACTCGGTACACACACACACAAGGTGAGCACACACACACTATGCTGCACTAAAGCAAGCAAGTGAAAACAACTCACATGCATACGATACAATACACACCTACTGTACACTCCAACCAGAGTGCCTGCAAACCATATATTTTACCATAAAGACAGCATGGGTGCATTGCATAGAAAAAACACTTAAATGTATATCTGGGCCCAGACTAAATCTGACATTTGTAACCTGATTTTAACAACATTGTCATATTCCATGGATAAAAGTGAGGCTATACAGTACATGTTGATTGGCACTACTGTATTGGGTTTGGTTTGAATTGATGCACCAGCCCGCGTTACAGTATGTTGAACACAAAACTGTCAACCTTTCCTGGTGATGGAGTGCACTGGTTATGCTAATCTGATATGATGAATGAGACTTCCTAAAGACAAATGGACTTCCAATACCTGCTAGCATAGCTAGCCTGGTTACCATTGGTAATCAAGGGATATGCGAACCGAGATGTAGCACAAGCTCTAACGAGGTTTGTGTGAATGCAGGTTTGTTTAGGTGCCCTGAGGCCATGCCTGTCTCAAAGCAGAGTGCGATAGATGATTTGTGTTCAGGGTGGTGAGAGAGTGGTGTGTGTGCATGTGTGCGGTTATTGACACCTGGGTCAACTGCATTCTGGGGAAGCTGGTAAAGTTGTGGGAGGACCGATGCAAAAATGTCCCACAGGCGACAGTACCACAGGGCATGATGGGTAAGAGGCCCACGCCTTCATAGACACAGAGTGCTCGTGACAGCCTGACTAAACACACACACACACAACATACACACCAGCTAGCACATTTGGCGTCTTGGAAGTTTTGGAACGTAAGTCTTTGGTTTCCCATTGGTTCTGGGAACAAAGCCATACGTTTCCTGACCAGTAAAACTGCATTTTTTAAAAAACATTCTGAGAATGGAAGTGAACATTTTGCCTGAAAGTACATTTTCAGGTTTTATTAACGTTCTGAGAACTGAAATGGTATGTTGTTTGAAGTTAAGTTAGTAACGTTTTAAGAACATTTTCTAAATGTTGTGAACGAAATGTAAAGGTTATTTGGAGGTTTTTGAAATAACTTCCTTAAAACCTTCACTGAATGTTTCAGTAAGACTGCTAGCTTGGGTTAACTGTTTTGAACTCCATGCACGGATAGGACACATGGAAATTCATTTCTTAGGCATTATTCATGCAAACACATGTATTTTCTATTGGGGCATGGCGTCAGTGAGATTCAAACCTATGATCATCTGTCTTCTATCCATAGAATTAGTCCCCTGCACCACCAGGCGAATGGAATGTACAGTGCCTTGCGAAAGTATTCGGCCCCCTTGAACTTTGCGACCTTTTGCCACATTTCAGGCTTCAAACATAAAGATATAAAACTGTATTTTTTGTGTAGAATCAACAACAAGTGGCACACAATCATGAAGTGGAACGACATTTATTGGATATTTCAAACTTTTTTAACAAATCAAAAACTGAAAAATTGGGCGTGCAAAATTATTCAGCCACCTTAAGTTAATACTTTGTAGCGCCACCTTTTGCTGCGATTACAGCCGTAAGTCGCTTGGGGTATGTCTCTATCAGTTTTGCACATCGAGAGACTGAAATGTTTTCCCATTCCTCCTTGCAAAACAGCTCGAGCTCAGTGAGGTTGGATGGAGAGATTTTGTGAACAGAAGTTTTCAGTTCTTTCCACAGATTCTCGATTGGATTCAGGTCTGGACTTTGACTTGGCCATTCTAACACCTGGATATGTTTATTTTTGAACCATTCCATTGTAGATTTTGCTTTATGTTTTGGGTCATTGTCTTGTTGGAAGACAAATCTCCGTCCCAGTCTCAGGTCTTTTGCAGACTCCATCAGGTTTTCTTCCAGAATGGTCCTGTATTTGGCTCCATCCATCTTCCCATCAATTTTAACCATCTTCCCTGTCCCTGCTGAAGAAAAGCAGGCCCAAACCATGATGCTGCCACCACCATGTTTGACAGTGGGGATGGTGTGTTCAGGGTGATGAGCTGTGTTGCTTTTACGCCAAACATAACGTTTTGCATTGTTGCCAAAAAGTTCAATTTTGGTTTCATCTGACCAGAGCACCTTCTTCCACATGTTTGGTGTGTCTCCCAGGTGGCTTGTGGTATACTTTAAACGATACTTTTCATGGATATCTTTAAGAAATGGCTTTCTTCTTGCCACTCTTCCATAAAGGCCAGATTTGTGCAATATACAACTGATTGTTGTCCTATGGACAGAGTCTCCCACCTCAGCTGTAGATCTCTGCAGTTCATCCAGAGTGATCATGGGCCTATTGGCTGCATCTCTGATCAGTCTTCTCCTTGTATGAGCTGAAAGTTTAGAGGGACGGCCAGGTCTTGGTAGATTTGCAGTGGTCTGATACTCCTTCCATTTCAATATTATCGCTTGCACAGTGCTCCTTGGGATGTTTAAAGCTTGGGAAATCTTTTTGTATCCAAATCCGGCTTTAAACTTCTTCACAACAGTATCTCGGACCTGCCTGGTGTGTTCCTTGTTCTTCATGATGCTCTCTGCGCTTTTGACGGACCTCTGAGACTATCACAGTGCAGGTGCATTTATACGGAGACTTGATTACACACAGGTGGATTGTATTTATCATCATTAGTCATTTAGGTCAACATTGGATCATTCAGAGATCCTCACTGAACTTCTGGAGAGAGTTTGCTGCACTGAAAGTAAAGGGGCTGAATAATTTTGCACGCCCAATTTTTCAGTTTTTGATATGTTAAAAAAGTTTGAATTATCCAATAAATGTCGTTCCACTTCATGATTGTGTTCCGCTTGTTGTTGATTCTTCACAAAAAAATACAGTTTTATATCTTTATGTTTGAAGCCTGAAATGTGGCAAAAGGTCGCAAAGTTCAGGGGGGCCGAATACTTTCGCAAGGCACTGTATATGTTTTTAAATAACATTCTTAGAACATTCTATCAATGTTACTAAAGTTTTCTTGTGGTTTTTATGGAACATTTTCTTAATGTTCTGAGAACATGACTTTAAATTGAACTATGAGGAAACCTACTGAAAATGTTATGCTGAAGTACTCAAATTCCCACAGAAGAACATTGTTTCTTAACGTTCTCTGAACTATTTGAGAACATTCCCAATGTCAAATCAAATTCAAAATCAATTGTATTTGTCATATGCTCCGTAACGAATAACAATAACGAGTAGTGATCATTGTTTCGGTCACAGGAAATGATGGCGGAGACAATAAGTTAAGATGGCTGTTATCCACTGCAACGCCATCAAACCAGTTGGAGAACGCTCCTAGAACGTTAACATTTTAATTAAATGTAACCATGTTTAAATGTTTAAAGTCTGTTAAATGAATTAAATACCAAGAAAATACATTTATATACACTACCGTTCAAAAGTTTGGGGTCACTTAGAAATGTCCTTGTTTTGAAAGAAAAGCATATTTTTTGACAATTAAATAGATCAGAAATACAGTGTAATGACTATTGTAGCTGGAAAGAGCTGATTTTTAATGGAATATCTACATAGGCGTACATAGACCCATTATCAGCTACCTTCACATTGTGTTCCAATTGCATGAGGTGTTAGCTCATTTTTTTACCTTTATTTAACTTGGCAAGTCAGTAAAGAACAAATTCTTATTTTCAATGACGGTCTAGGAACAGTGGGTTAACTGCCTTGTTCAGGGGACAGAACAACAGATTTTTACCTTGTCAGCTCTGGGATTCAATCTTGCGACCGTCCGGTTACCAATCCAACACTCTAACCACTAGGCTACCTGCTGCCCCCTAATCCAACACTCTAACCACTAGGCTACCTGCTGCCCCCTAATCCAACACTCTAACCACTAGGCTACCTGCTGCCCCCTAATCCAACACTCTAACCACTAGGCTACCCGCTGCCCCATAATCCAACACTCTAACCACTAGGCTACCCGCTGCCCCCTAATCCAACACTCTAACCACTAGGCTACCCGCTGCCCCCTAATCCAACACTCTAACCACTAGGCTACCCGCTGCCCCCTAATCCAACACTCTAACCACTAGGCTACCCGCTGCCCCCTAATCCAACACTCTAACCACTAGGCTACCCACTGCCCCCTAATCCAACACTCTAACCACTAGGCTACCTGCTGCCCCCTAATCCAACACTCTAACCACTAGGCTACCTGCTGCCCCCTAATCCAACACTCTAACCACTAGGCTACCCGCTGCCCCCTAATCCAACACTCTAACCACTAGGCTACCTGCTGCCCCCTAATCCAACACTCTAACCACTAGGCTACCCGCTGCCCCCTAATCCAACACTCTAACCACTAGGCTACCTGCTGCCCCCTAATCCAACACTCTATCCACTAGGCTACCTGCTGCCCCCTAATCCAACACTCTATCCACTAGGCTACCCGCTGCCCCCTAATCCAACACTCTAACCACTAGGCTACCCGCTGCCCCCTAATCCAACACTCTAACCACTAGGCTACCTGCTGCCCCCTAATCCAACACTCTAACCACTAGGCTACCTGCTGCCCCCTAATCCAAGATTATCATTTTAAAAGGATAATTGATCATTAGAAAACCCTTTTGCAATTATGTTAGAACAGCTGAAAACTATTGTTCTGATTAAAGAAGAAATATAACTGGTATTACTGTTCAATTTGATGTTATAATGGACAAAAAAATTGCTTTTCTTTAAAAAACAAGGACATTTCTAAGTGACCACAAACTTTTGAACGGTATTATATTTTTGTCAAGTTCCTTAAATGTGTTGAGAATGTTCCTTGTGGGAAGGTTGTATGCAAAATAACAATTGGACAACCATGCTCTCACACACACACACACACACACACACACACACACACACACACACACACACACACACACACACACACACACACACACACACACACACACACACACACACACATAAAACTGCCTGCAGGCACACCAAAAATCAATCCCCTCCAGTACCCTCCACTCCAGACCACCCAGAAACCTCAGAGATCTTGTAAAACGTTGGTCAATAATAGTTACACACAACTTACACACACACACACACACACACACACACACACACACACACACACACACACACACACACACACACACACACTGAAGTGTTGAATCTTAGAGCAGGTTTTGGGTATAGTAGAGGAATGAAGAAATGGAGAGGTTGAGTCAGAGAGACCAACGGAGGGGTGAAAAGAGGACAAACTCTTCCTGGTTTCAGCCCAAGTCTTCCTCCACGTCTTCTTTGCTGGAAGAGAAAGATGCAGCTGTGTTTAATGTAGCTGCTAGAGAGACTTTGGTCCTCCAGTATGACACATAGATAACAACTGTTAGGTCTGAATGAAGCCTTTGTACACAGATAGACCCTGTGATATGGGACTCACCTAAATCGGATTACAGACTCTGAGCCTAAACTCAAATATGGACAGAACTGTCTCTATATGTGTGAGAAAATAGAGAACCAGAGAGAGAATGAGGAGGATGGAGAGACAGAGGCAGAGAAAGAAAGGATGGAATGAGAGACAGAGAGAGAGAGAGAGACAGAGAGAGAGAGAGAGAGAGAGACAGAGAGAGAGAGAGAGAGAGAGAGAGAGGGAGAGCGACAGAGACAGAGACAGAGAGAAAGAGACAGACAGAGAGAGAGAGAGACATTAGATCAACGGACTCTACAGATACCACACATTCACATGCACATGCACATTAACCCCCTGGCCGGCTCAAGCCTTTTGGGGGCCCTAAGCGAGATTGGGGTTCCCTAAGCGATGCCCACCACCAAACGGGCAAACATTTTTAGTGGCCCCCCTCTTGACTGCTAGGAGAAAAAAATATGTTTTAATAAAGTTTATTTCCTGCAATTCTACGCATTTTTCCATGGGGCGTAGAGAAAATGTTGCAGCTTTAAAGCAAGTTTTCTGCATTTCTACACATTTTGCCATGGGGGCGGAGATACATTATTGAAAGTTTTAAAGCAAATTCCCTGCAATGATGTGGAGATACATGTTTGCAGCTTTAAAGCTATTTTTCTGCAATTCTACACATTTTGCCCTGACTTATGCCGTGTTAATGATATCTGAATGAGAGTGACTAACAAAATCAATGGGGCCCTCTGAAGGTCAGTGCCTCTAGGTCCGGTCCAGGGTTGTCCAACTCATTCCATGAAGGGCCGAGTGTCTGCAGGATTTTGTTTTTTCCTTTCAATTAAGACCTAGACAACCATGGGAGTTCCTTACTAATTCATTCAATCAAGGGTGGAGCAAAAACCTGCAGACACTAGGCCCTCGGTGGAATGAGTTTGACATGTGGACTAGACTAACTTATCAATCTAAAAATGTTTAGCTGACATGGCTAATTGAGTGACTGTCAGTGATTGACAAAACAAGAGAAAAACTGCTGTTGGACAACCAAATTTCTAACTTGCAACTTGTGTATTCTACTATTGTAACTTTCAACAGTAAGTTGAGACTCTGTCTGAGTAAAAAACAACAATACAAATGTTTTATTTATTCATGTTGTTGAAAGTTCAACAGGTTCACTCCACAGCACAGATACTGAACTAAACAGCATGACATGATGCAGATCAACGCAGGAGCACAAGTCTGTAAGGCCCAGATTCAATCTGATCGCGGGTGATAGGCATTGCGGCTTTTAAAGGCAATTTCCAAATGTTATTTACATTTTTTTAATGAACCTTTATTTAACGTATGTTGATTGAGCCGACATATGCAGTGTTTACCGTGAATGTGATCTCCGCCAACATTGAATCCCGGCTTAAGTTGCTCTGGATAAGAGCATCTGCTAAATGACTCATGTAATGTAAAATGAGTAGAGAGGAGGCAGGAAAAAGAGACAAACAGTAAAGATAGACAGAGTAACATAGAGAGGGAGAAAGAGACAAACAGCAAGACAGAAAGAGTAACATAGAGAGGGAGAAAGAGACAGACAGTAAAGATAGACAGAGTAACATAGAGAGGGAGAAAGAGACAAACAGTAAAGATAGACAGAGTAACATAGAGAGGGAGAAAGAGACAGACAGTAAAGATAGACAGAGTAACATAGAGAGGGAGAAAGAGACAAACAGTAAATTTAGACAGAGTAGCATAGAGAGGGAGAAAGAGACAGACAGTAAAGATAGACAGAGTAACATAGAGAGGGAGAAAGAGACAGACAGTAAAGATAGACAGAGTAACATAGAGAGGGAGAAAGAGACAAACAGTAAAGATAGACAGAGTAACATAGAGAGGGAGAAAGAGACAAACAGTAAAGATAGACAGAGTAACATAGAGAGAGAGAAAGAGACAGACAGTAAAGATAGACAGAGTAACATAGAGAGGGAGAAAGAGACAAACAGTAAAGATAGACAGAGTAACATAGAGAGGGAGAAAGAGACAAACAGTAAAGATAGACAGAGTAACATAGAGAGGGAGAAAGAGACAAACAGTAAAGATAGACAGAGTAACATAGAGAGGGAGAAAGAGACAAACAGTAAAGACAGACATCTAAAATGGAGGTGGGATTCAGAGTGCCTGTATTTGATTACTGACTCTCTCTCTCTCTCTCTACAGCGGTCAGGGCAGTTTATGCTGGAGACGATGATGTCATTGCTGGACGTGCGGTCTGATTGGCTCTGGTGGGGCATTGATGTGATTTGATTGGCTGTGGTGGTCTATGGTTTGGGGAATGGAGACTAGGGAAAACATCATAAAACTGTCTGGCCTCTAGACTGGCAGTACAACAGATGTTAATTTTTACTAACACACAAACATGCAGATACACAACACACACACGTAAAGTTAGCTAACACCCACTTAGATGACCCCGGGGAACCCCACAGACAAGGTGGAAACATGCAGCTCTTTCCAGACGGTCTACTGCTTCCCACTGTCCACATATACAGGCTGTTAGTGTGGTACTGCATAGCTCAGCTAATGTCTGACGTATGGGTCAGTACAGACACGGTATCTGACACTTTACATCTACCTGTTACCCCTCTACCACAACTACAGCCCATCTGACAGTAGTGTTCTCTCTCTCTCCCCCTCTCCTGCATATCTTAGCTTTGTGAGGGACAGTATCATACCCCTACATAGTTTAGATAGTATCGATTCAATGTGTTACAATGGTTTCCTGCTGCATAACTCATGTTTATAGGGTGTGTGTGTGTGTGTGGTGTAAGTGTTTTTGGCTCTCACACTAGTTCTTCTATCCGTTCCATTTCTATGGTCTGGCAGTAGGACACATTTTCATAGTTGCACTTTCTGACTGACATACAGTGGGGAGAACAAGTATTTGATACACTGCCGATTTTGCAGATTTTCCTACTTACAAAGCATGTAGAGGTCTGTAATTTTTATCATCGGTACACTTCAACTGTGAGAGACAGAATCTAAAGCAAAAATCCAGAAAATCACGTATGATTTTTAAGTAATTAATTTGCATTTTATTGCATGACATAAGTATTTGATAACCTACCAACCAGTAAGAATTCCGGCTTTCACAGACCTGTTAGTTTTTCTTTAAGAAGCCCTCCTGTTCTCCACTCATTACCTGTATTAACTGCACCTGTTTGAACTCGTTACCTGTATAAAAGACACCTGTCCACACACTCAATCACAATCACCTCTCCACAATGGCCAAGACTAGAGAGCTGTGTAAGGACATCGGGGATAAAATTGTAGACCTGGACAATGCTGGGATGAGCTACACGACAATAGGCAAGCAGCTTGGTGAGAAGGCAACAACTGTTGTCGCAATTATTAGAAAATGGAAGAAGTTCAAGATGACGGTCAATCACCCTCGGTTTGGGGCTCCATGCAAGATCTCACCTCGTGGGGCATCAATGATCATGAGGAAGGTGAGGGATCAGCCCAGAACTACACGGCAGGACCTGGTCAATGACCTGAAGAGAGCTGGGACCACAGTCTCAAAGAAAACCATTAGTAACACACTACGCCGTCATGGATTAAAATCCTGCAGAGCAAGCAAGGTCCCCCTGCTCAAACCAGCGCATGTCCAGGCCCGCCTGAAGTTTGCCAATGACCATCTGGATGATCCAGAGGAGGAATGGGGGAAGGTCATGTGGTCTGATGAGACAAAAATAGAGCTTTTTGGTCTCAACTCCATTCGCCGTGTTTGGAGGAAGAAGAAGGATGAGTACAACCCCAAGAACACCATCCCAACCATGAAGCATGGAGGTGGAAACATCATTCTTTGGGGATGCTTTTCTGCAAAGGGGACAGGACGACTGCACCGTATTGAAGGGAGGATGGATGGGGCCATGTGTCGCGAGATCTTGGCCAACAACCTCCTTCCCTCAGTAAGAGCATTGAAGATGGGTCGTGGCTGGGTCTTCCAGCATGACAATGACCCGAAACACACAGCCAGGGCAACTAAGGAGTGGCTCCGTAAGAAACATCTCAAGGTCCTGGAGTGGCCAAGCCAGTCTCCAGACCTGAACCCAATAGAAAATCTTTGGAGGGAGCTGAAAGTCCGTATTGCCCAGCGACAGCCCCGAAACCTGAAGGATCTGGAGAAGGTCTGTATGGAGGAGTGGGCCAAAATCCCTGCTGCAGTGTGTGCAAACCTGGTCAAGAACTACAGGAAATGTATGATCTCTGTAATTGCAAACAAAGGTTTCTGTACCAAATATTAAGTTCTGCTTTTCTGATGTATCAAATACTTATGTCTTGCAATAAAATGCAAATTAATGCAATAAAATGCAAATTAATTACTTTAAAATAATACAATGTGATTTTCTGGATTTTTGTTTTAGATTCCGTCTCACAGTTGATGTGTACCTATGATAAAAAATTACAGACCTCTACATGCTTTGTAAGTAGGAAAACCTGCAAAATCGGCAGTGTATCAAATACTTGTTCTCCCAACTGTAGCTGAGCTTTATGTGTGACAATGGTTTGTGTCTGCATTGCTCCTGTTCTATCACTTGAGCTTATAACAGTAGTTAGCTCTGTCACATCTAAGCTTAATTCTTAGAAGACTGTTTTTTTTGGCTCTGACAAATAGGTTCTGTCATAGCCAAAAAGCGTCTACCTATATATGAATCTGTGGCTGTGCACTGGGAGGCTGGGAGACTGGTTGCGTGTGAGTGTGTGAGTGTGGTAGTTTGTGAGTGGGTGTGTGAGCTAACTCATCTGACTTAATTGCGTAAGTCTGAGGATCAAAGCCAGCATGCTGCCAGTCTAGTAACCTTTACTGACAAACAATGCTATATGGGTCATTGTGTGTGTGTGTGTGTGTGTGTGTGTGTGTGTGTTGCACATAACTGTTACTTGATTATGATCACATACCTCCTCCATTCGCTGTGGTCCCTGAGGCAACAACAAAAGAGAGAGGGGACAGCAACAAAAGAGAGAGGGAACAGCAGGAGGAGAGAGGGAACAACAAAAGGAGAGAAGGAACAGCAGGAGGAGAGAGGGAACAGCAGGAGGGAATAGGCAACAACAAAAGGAGAGAGGGAACAGCGGGAGGGGAGAGGGAACAACAGGAGGAGAGAGGGAACAACAAAAGGAGAGAGGGAACAGTAGGAGGAGAGAGGGAACAGCAGGAGGGGAGAGGGAACAGCAGAGGAGAGAGGGAACAGCAGGAGGGGAGAGGGAACAACAAAAGGAGAGAGGGAACAGCGGGAGGGGAGAGGGAACAACAAAAGGAGAGAGGGAACAGTAGGAGGAGAGAGGGAACAGCAGGAGGGGAGAGGGAACAGCAGAGGAGAGAGGGAACAGCAGGAGGGGAGAGGGAACAACAAAAGGAGAGAGGGGACAGCAGGAGTAGAGAGGGAACAGCAGGAGGAGAGAGGGAACAACAGGAGGAGAGAGGGAACAACAAAAGGAGAGAGGGAACAGTAGGAGGAGAGAGGGAACAGCAGGAGGGGAGAGGGAACAGCAGAGGAGAGAGGGAACAGCAGGAGGGGAGAGGGAACAACAAAAGGAGAGAGGGGACAGCAGGAGTAGAGAGGGAACAGCAGGAGGAGAGAGGGAACAACAAAAGGAGAGAGGGAACAGCAGGAGGAGAGAGGGAACAGCAGGAGGAGAGAGGGAACAACACAAGGAGAGAGGGAACAGCAGGAGTAGAGAGGGAACAGCAGGAGGAGAGAGGGAACAGCAGGAGGAGAGAGGGAACAACAAAAGGAGAGAGGGAACAGCAGGAGGAGAGAGGGAACAGCAGGAGGAGAGAGGGAACAGCAGGGGAGAGAGGGAACAGCAGGAGGGGAGATGGAAGAGCAGGAGGAGAGAGGGAACAGCAAAAAGAGAGAGGGAACAGCAGGAGGAGAGAGGGAACAACAGGAGGAGAGAGGGAACAGCAGGAGGAGAGAGGGAACAGCAGGAGGAGAGAGGGAACAACAAAAGGAGAGAGTGAACAGCAGCAGGGGCGAGGGAACAGCAGGAGGAGAGAGGGAACAGCAGGGGGAGAGAGGGAACAACAAAAGGAGAGAGGGAACAGCAGGAGGAGAGAGGGAACAGCAGGAGGAGAGAGGGAACAACAAAAGGAGAGAGGGAACAGCAGGAGGAGAGAGGGAACAGCAGGAGGAGAGAGGGAACAACAAAAGGAGAGAGGGAACAGCAGGAGGAGAGAGGGAACAACAAAAGGAGAGAGGGAACAGCAGGAGGAGAGAGGGAACAGCAGGAGGAGAGAGGGAACAACAAAAGGAGAGAGGGATCAACAAAAGGAGAGAGGGAACAGCAGGAGGAGAGAGGGAACAGCAGGAGGAGAGAGGGAACAGCAGGAGGAGAGAGGGAACAACAAAAGGAGAGAGGGATCAACAAAATGAGTGAGGGAACAGCAGGAGGAGAGAGGGAACAACAAAAGGAGAGAGGGAACAGCAGGAGGGGAGAGGGAACAACAAAAGGAGAGAGGGAACAGCAGGAGGAGAGAGGGAACAACAAAAGGAGAGAGGGAACAGCAGGAGGGGAGAGGGGACAACAAAATTAGTGAGGGAACAGCAGGAGGAGAGAGGGAACAACAAAAGGAGAGAGGGAACAGCAGGAGGGGAGAGGGGACAACAAAATGAGTGAGGGAACAGCAGGAGGAGAGAGGGAACAGCAGGAGGAGAGAGGGAACAGCAGGAGGAGAGAGGGAACAGCAGGGCGAGAGAGGGAACAGCAGGGGAGAGAGGGAACAGCAGGAGGAGAGAGTGAACAACAAAAGGAGAGAGGTAACAGCAGGAGGGGAGATGGAACAGCAGGAGGAGAGAGGGAACAACAAAAGGAGAGAGGGAACTGCAGGAGGAGAGATGGAACAGCAGGAGGAGAGAGGGAACAACAAAAGGAGAGAGGGAACTGCAGGAGGAGCGAGGGAACAGCAAGAGGAGTAAGGGAACAGCAGGAGGAGAGAGGGAACAGCAGGAGGAGAGAGGGAACAGCAGGGGAGAGAGGGAACAGCAGGAGGAGAGATGGAACAGCAGGAGGACAGATAGACGCTTATCCACAAACAATAGAGTAGGATGAAGATGATCTATCTAACAACTAGAGTGGGATGAAGTTGATCTACCTAACAACTAGAGTAGGATGAAGTTGATCTACCTAACAACTAGAGTAGAATGAAGTTGATCTACCTAACAACTACAGTAGGATGAAGTTGATCTACCTAACAACTAGAGTAGGATGAAGTTGATCTACCTAACAACTACAGTAGGATGAAGTTGATCTACCTAACAACTAGAGTAGGATGAAGTTGATCTACCTAACAACTACAGTAGGATGAAGTTGATCTACCTAACAACTACAGTAGGATGAAGTTGATCTACCTAACAACTACAGTAGGATGAAGTTGATCTACCTAACAACTACAGTAGGATGAAGTTGATCTACCTAACAACTACAGTAGGATGAAGTTGATCTACCTAACAACTACAGTAGGATGAAGTTGATCTACCTAATAACTACAGTAGGATGATGTTGATCCACCAACAACTACAGTAGGATGAAGTTGATCTACCTAATAACTACAGTAGGATGAAATTGCACTAAACACAGATTTGTGATCTGCCATATGGTAGAGTTAGGATTTGGGGAGGATAAACTGATCCTAGACCTGGGCAGCTTCTACTACTGTAGGAACCACTTGGTTTACAGAGTTGATTTATGAGAAAAAACAAAGATGCTTGGTTACCACCAACCACGCCACAGAAGACACAAACAACCGTAGAAGTTGCCCTTAGGCACAGATGTAGGATCAGCTTACCCTCACCAAATCTTATCTTTGGCCATAAGGGGAAAAATGCAAAATTGGCCTTAGACCAGTGTGAGGGCTCAACATTCACTCTAGTCCCAGAATTAGGAACGCTATTAGAGAACAGCGACATCCACTAGTGCAAAGGGGCTCTGCCTGTGTATGCAACAGTTCCACCTGCAAAGGCCTTCATGTCGTTGTCCGTAGCTGTAACGGAATACAATTCCATAAAGGAAAAATTGAATTTCACAAACCATGAGGATCAAGGAATTTGATAAATAGTTGAGTAAAGCACTTTTAAGTGTGATCAGGTGGGTCAAACCTACAGTGTGTCTCAATAGTCTAACGAAGTGGCTAGCTGACACAAAGCATTTGGGAGACTGAATTAGTGATGCACTGGCGCAATCCTGTGGACGTTGAGTGAACTACATCCACAACTCTCAACCAGGAGACCAGAGACCACTAGATGGCCTCAGAGAGCTTTAAAGTGGTCTCTAGTACTTTGTGATTGTTATCATCCCGAAGTTGAATGTATTTATGACAGTTAGACAGACAGACAGACTGACAGTGTGTGTGTGTGTGTGTGTGTGTGTGTGTGTGTGTGTGTGTGTGTGTGTGTGTGTGTGTGTGTGTGTGTGTGTGTGTGTGTGTGTGTGTGTGTGTGTGTGAGAGAGAGAGAGAGAGAGAGAGAGAGAGAAATAAAGGGAGAGAGAGTGACTAGATTGCTATGTGGCCCTAAACAGAGAGTACACAGTGGCAGAATACCTGACCACAGTGATTGAATCTTGATTGAATCTTTGACTATGTACAGACACAGTGAGCATAGCTTTGCTATTGAGAAAGGCCACCGTAGGCAGACCTGGCTCTCAAGAGAAGACAGGCTATGTGCATACTGTCCACAAAATGATGTGGAAACTGAGATGCACTTCCTAACCTCCTGCCAAATGTTAGAGTCACATATTTCCCTCAGATTACACAGACCCACAAATAACTATTGTTACAACACTATATGTAGACATAATATGACATTTGAAACGAGTGTAATGTTTACTGTTGATTTTTTATTGTTTATTTCACTTTTGTTTATTATCTATTTCACTTGTTTTGGCAATGTTAACAAATGTTTCCCATGCCAATAAAGCCCTTAAATTGAATTAAGAGAAAGAAAGAGACAGAAATATAATTGAGAGAGATTTAATTGAGAGAGAGAAACAAAATGAATTGAGAGACAGAAAGAGAGAGAACGAGAGATAAAGAAAGAGAAATAGAGATAAAGAGAGAGAGAAATAGAGATAAAGAGAGAGAGAAAGTTGTTTGGGGTTTTCAAAATGCGAACCAGGCGCGCGCTGAGAGAGAGGTCGAATTGAGGAACGAGCGAGGGAAGGAAGGTCTCCTCGCGCTGGAATAAAAGCGCTATTGATTGTTGCTTTGGAGTAAAACTCCACTATCCAGAGAGGGATACAATCGCTATAAATGAGGGAAAACGACGAAAAAGATGGATATCACCAACCAGAAGTGTGAAAATTGAAACAGAAAGTTGTCAAGAAAACCCAAACATTGATTAATCTCAAACGTTTAGGTTAAAAGATGAATATGGGTACTTTCTTCGGATAATTTTTGGAGAGTCGAGCCAGGAGGAACATTCAGCAATAGAAAAGTAGACTATCTGACTGATAGTTAGGCCTATGGGTTTTTCTTTATTGGAAGCAATTAAACATGCATTAGTGAAGGTTTAACGACACTAAATTGGACTTTTCTTCGGGACAGGTGTTGGTTTTGAGCTTGAATCAGTTGTTGAGTTGTTTTTGACTAGTTGTTTAGACGTTTGAGGTGTTAGTTGCGCACAGGTTAAGGTAATAATTTATGGCACATATTCCGACCCAAAAATATTTAGATAGTTTAGGCTACTGTTTGTCAAAAATAAAATAAACCTAGAACAACCTCTGTTTAATTCATTAAAAAGCTGTCAACATATCGTTCAACCTGATAGTGGTTACAGCAACAGACAATAACTAAGTAGTCTGTTTTACCCTGAATAATATGTGAAGCAGGGTTGTCGGAAGCAACACAACACGGTTACATTACAACGCGCCCAAGCAATACCACTGGAACTGTGTTTTTACGGTTTTCACGGATCCCTGGGGAACACATCGAGTTGAAAGACTCGTGCCGGAGCACTGAATTGAAACGAACTCTAGGGAAATTAAAGTCCAAGTCCGGAACAGAAAGAGAGCCCATCCATCCTTTACAACATGGAGCTGCACAAATACCTGCTACTCCTCAAGTTCATAGTTCTCCTCAAAGGTAAGTTTGTAACCAGTTGTCACGTTGTCTATAATCTCAACCTTTCTAGAGCTGTTTTTTTCTCACGAATACCTTTAAATCCTTGACCCCGACCATGACCCTTTACAAAGTCACTTCAATGACAGCATTTTGAAAGTTTAAGTAGCCTATACAAACATGTTCATGAAAATTAGACATTTTCTAGTTCGAGATTCATCAGTGTATTCGTTATCCCAATGGCATTTTAGGACCGACAACCTCTGCAACTACTGGAGCTAATGCACCTACAGTACATCATAGGTCCTAGATTATAAACACCAATCCTGTAAACCAGTTGAAAGACCTCTATAACCACTACAGTGTGCAGGGTCATTCTCTATGCTGAGACTTGGCCCAGCTATTTACTGTGTAGGCATACAACTGTTTCCCTGGTTCCCCCCTGCTGCTGCTCCCCTGTCCAATTGTATGATATGGTAATCAGGTTACCTACTGGAGCTCCCTCAGTGGACTCACTCCTTATCTTCAAACAACCATGAATAATGAATCATGTGTTATATTTATACACAATATGGCTTTTCTCCAGGTCTCAAAGCTCAAAGAACTTGAAGTTTAAGTGATTCACCTAAACAACTGCAGGCATCATTCTCTAAGGTACACAGTCTGAGGCAGGGATATTTAGAAAGCTACATATAGCCTCCCTGTAGGCCTACATCATGTGAGAGATAATGCCCAGCCACTGCCATGGGGTCTAGACCTTTATGGCACAAGAGGTTTTCCACTTTCACCTCTAACCACAGGGTTGCTGGTTCAAACCCCATTTTGACTGCCACCTTAATCACTACATTGGTGGCAGAAGTGGGATTCTGCAGTCTGGCCTTTTTTGCCCTCCTGCGAGCTTTAACTGTACAGTGTGGTAATTAACTTACATAGCTTCCTCAATGTGTAGGGCTATCTTTTCTCCTGCTGGTTGCTGGATCAAACCCCACCCCCTCCCCTGCATTGCTACACTGGTGCCAGTGGGAGGGTTAGACCTAAATTCTATCAGTAATATCCATCTCTCCAGAATTCACCTAGAAGCTCCAGTTATAGTAACACGGTATTTCCGTCAGACGAACCACACTCATTTTCACGCTTGTTAATGTCGACTACCCTCCCAACCCCTGCATGTTACCTGTACCATAACACACCTCACTCACTGACTCCTGTTAGACGGCAGGAGAGGAGAGAAAATACTATTATAGTTTCACCAGGAATGAGTGTTGACACAGTCGATAAGCAGGGAGTAAATTACTACGTTACTGTGCAGTGAGTGGCCATGAAAGGAATGAAGATATGCTATTATTAGACAGGGCATATTCACTCCTATGGTCTATTTATTGCCTACCTCCTCATGCCTTTTGCACACACTGTATATAGACTTTATTTTTTCTACTGTTTACTTCATGTGTAACTCTGTGTTGTTGTCTGTGTCACACTGCTTTGCTTTATCTTGGCCAGGTCACAGTTGTAAATGAGAACTTGTTCTCAACTTGCCTACCTGGTTAAATAAAGGTGAAATAAAATGAATTGAATAAAAGAAAGGGCAGAATCACGGTAGTCTATTGCAAGGCATGATACAGTAAAGCTAGACCCTGTAAGATTTCTCCATCCCACTCTAGTAGAGCATGTTGAGCTCCATGATGATCCTGGACTGTTCAGAAGTATGTCCACAGTGTATAACACTGTAATAAGTAGGCAGTAGACATCTTACTTAAAGGTGGGGTGTTTAGAAGTAGCTTTTTGGATCTATGATCTATCTATGAATCCATACACTGAGTGGACAAAACATTAAGAACACCAGCTCTTTCCATGAGACTGACAAGGTGAATCCAGGTGAAAGTTATGATCCCTTATTGATTTCACCTGTTAAATCCACTTCAATCAGTGCAGATGAAGGGGAGGCAGGTTAAGTAAGGATTTTTAGGCCTTGAGACAATTGACATGGATTGTGGATTGTGTATGTGTGCCATTCAGAGTTTAAATGGGCAAGACAAAATATTTAAGTGCCTTTGAACAGGGTATGGTAGTAGGTGCCATGCACACCGGTTTGAGTGTCAAGAACTGCAATGATGCTGGGGTTTTCACATTTTCCTGTGTTTATCAATAATGTTCCACCACCCGAAGGACATCCAGCCAACTTGACAACTGTGGGAAGCATTGGAGTCAACATGGGCCAGCATCCCTATGGAATGCATTCGACACCTTGTAGAGTCCAGGCCCTGACGAATTGAGGCTGTTCTGAGGGCAAAAGGGGGTGCAACTCAATATTAGGAAGGTGTTCCTGTCTGAGTGGGAAGTACATTCCTAGGATCCCTGTATGATGTCAAACGGCAGGGTAGCCTAGTGGTTAGAGCGTTGGACTAGTAACCGGAAGGTTGCGAGTTCAAACCCCCGAGCTGACAAGGTACAAATCTGTCGTTCTGCCCCTGAACAGGCAGTTAACCCACTGTTCCCAGGCCGTCATTGAAAATAAGAATTTGTTCTTAACTGACTTGCCTGGTTAAATAAAGGTAAAAAAAAAAAAAAATAAAAAAAAACATGATCTGAGTGAGACCATGTACCAGTCCAGCACAACACAACACTGCTGTCTGTTCAGGCCATGTACCAGTCCAGCACAACACAACACTGCTGTCTGTTCAGGCCATGTACCAGCCCAATACAACACAACACTGCTGTCTGTTCAGGCCATGTACCAGTCCAGCACAACACAACACTGCTGTCTGTTCAGGCCATGTACCAGCCCAATACAACACAACACTGCTGTCTGTTCAGGCCATGTACCAGTCCAGCACAACACAACACTGCTGTCTGTTCAGGCCATGTACCAGTCCAGCACAACACACCACTGCTGTCTGTTCAGGCCATGTACCAGCCCAATACAACACAACACTGCTGTCTGTTCAGGCCATGTACCAGTCCAATACAACACAACACTGCTGTCTGTTCAGGCCATGTACCAGCCCAATACAACACAACACTGCTGTCTGTTCAGGCCATGTACCAGCCCAATACAACACAACACTGCTGTCTGTTCAGCCCATGTACCAGTCCAGCCAGTACAACACAACACTGCTGTCTGTTCAGGCCATGTACCAGCCCAATACAACACAACACTGCTGTCTGTACAGGCCATGTACCAGTCCAGCCAGTACAACACAACACTGCTGTCTGTTCAGGCTATGTGCCAGCCCAATACAACACAACACTGCTGTCTGTTCAGACCATGTACCAGCCCAATACAACACAACACTGCTGTCTGTTCAGGCCATGTACCAGCCCAATACAACACAACACTGCTGTCTGTTCAGGCCATGTACCAGCCCAATACGACACAACACTGCTGTCTGTTCAGGCCATGTACCAGCCCAATACAACACAACACTGCTGTCTGTTCAGGCCATGTACCAGTCCAGCCAGTACAACACAACACTGCTGTCTGTTCAGGCCATGTACCAGTCCAATACAACACAACACTGCTGTCTGTTCAGGCCATGTACCAGCCCAATACAACACAACACTGCTGTCTGTTCAGACCATGTACCAGTCCAGCCAGTACAACACAACACTGCTGTCTGTTCAGACCATGTACCAGCCCAATACAACACAACACTGCTGTCTGTTCAGACCATGTACCAGTCCAGCCAGTACAACACTGCTGTCTGTTCAGACCATGTACCAGTCCAGCCAGTACAACACTGCTGTCTGTTCAGGCCATGTACCAGTCCAATACAACACAACACTGCTGTCTGTTCAGGCCATGTACCAGCCCAATACAACACAACACTGCTGTCTGTTCAGGCCACGTCTGTCTCCTCCTGCTGATCCTGAGGAATGAATGAGGAAGGAATGCATTGAAGTCACCGTAGTCAGATGCTGTTTGTGGTTAGTCTGTACTACACTTCATTAACTGTTTGAGACATGCATGTATTGACTGTGTGTGTGTGATGTTGATGGTTTGAGCAGGCCTCCCCAGTGTGGTAACCAGGCATACCAGGACTGTTAGTTGCTCTGTTATGTTTTACTGAGATGTAGAACACAGGTGTGTGTATGGGGGGATAGCTGGGGAATTCCTTCTCTTCTCTCTCTCTCTCCTCTCCCCAGTCCTTCTCCTACACAATATATCTTCTCCCAATCTCTCTCTCTCCTCTCCTATCCTCTTCCCAGTCCTTCTCCTACACATCTCTCTTCTCCCAATCTGTCTCTATCCTCTCCTATCCTCTCCCCAGTCCTTCTCCTACACAATCTCTCTTCTCCCAGTCTCTCCTCTCCTATCCTCTTCCCAGTCCTTCTCCTACACACTTTCTCTTCTCCCAATTTCTCTTTCTGTTTCTCTCATTGGTCCCTCTCTCTTTCCCTCCCTCTTGCTGTCCATTATATCTCTTTCCTTCTCTGTCTTCCTTTCTCACTCCCACTCTCTTCCACCCCCATACCGCACTAGGGACTGATAGAGATGGGAACAGAACATGATGGAGGTGAGTCAGAGAGCAAGAGAAATGGAGCGAGGGAGGGGGGGGGGGGGTAGAGCGAGAAGCCTTGTAATTCAATGAATACTAGAGAAACAGCGAGGCAGACACCTACTGTGGTCATCATTGCACGGACTACCAGAGACGACCAAAGTATAAGCCAAGAGGCCACTGCAGACATGTGAAGACAGCAAGAGATGAAGAGGAGAGCAGATAAAGAAGTGGACAAAATAAAATGATGGGAGTGAGTGGTAGAAAGATTGGTAGATAGTTTAAAGTAGAAAACGTGTGTGTGTGTGGGTGAGAGAGAGAGAGAGAAGCTGTGATAGAGAGACAGTGAAGCTGTGATAGAGAGACAGTGGTCCATTTGAAATGCCATAAATCAGAGCCACATGTAGTCTCCATACTTAACACACGTCTGTGGTCAGGCTGCCATTCATCTGTAACACACGTAACACTGTGCTGTCAACTCCACTGACCTGTCATCCCCGAATACATACATCATTCAGTAGCAGTACACACACACGCACACACACACACACACACACATAGCAGCAAGAGCATTGCGAGCCGATAGTGTGGTTGAATAGAGAGAGGAATCTGAATCTGGACGGGGTTTGGCTGCATAAATGTTTACAGTCAGTTGTCATGACGATCCATGGTCAGACAGCATGTGGTACAGACCCATATAAACCAGCTGAAAATGGGAGCGGAAGAGCAGGAGAGGAGGAGGGGAGGAGGGTGGTTTGGTGGTGAGGGTGAAGAGCCGGGGAGGGGGTACAGGAGGAAGTGGATGAAAATGGGATGATTTGAGTGGAGAGTGGAGAGTAGGGGGTTAAGGTGGCGGGGGGGGGGGGGGGGGGGGGGGGTAGGAGAGAGGGGTGAAGGGGTCTTGGTGATGCGACAGACAGTCTTTGAAACATATGAGAGACGAGTGTGTGTGTGTGAGAGAGAGAGAGATGCCCGGCCACAATTAAAGAGTTGAATTGTTTAAACAGTAGAGATGTTGTGATGTCACATCAGTGAAAGAGAGGAGCAGGATCATGATTACTGTATGGGAGAGGCATGGCTCCTATAATCAAGGAAATTAATCTGGAGGGAGAAAGAGGAGGAGGATGGAGAATAAGATGGAGGGAGCAAGCAGTGAGAAGGAGGAAGAATTGGGGGAAACAAAGAGTAGACATATCCAGTTACTTCTCACAACCCTGCGGAATCCCCTTCTGTTGGTGTTGTGTGTGTGTGTGTGTGTGTGTGTGTGTGTGTGTGTGTGTGTGTGTGTGTGTGTGTGTGTGTGTGTGTGTGTGTGTGTGTGTGTGTGTGTGTGGTGTGTGTGTGCATGTATGTATGACTTTGTGTGTTGGTGTCAATGGGTGGGTGTAGCTTGTGCATGGAAGTCAGGCGCAGGAGAGCAGAGATGAGTGGACAAAACACTTTACTCAGGCAATTATTAAAACAGGTCGCAACGGTGTCACGAAAACAAATGCCCAAAGAACAAGTGAGGCAGCACAAAGTACACACAACCAAGTACAAAGTACCGGCAGCCACAAAGCACGGGTACACAACAAAACCGGGCATAGACCAGCCGGAAGCCTACCAACCTGACAAATAAACAATTTCACACATAGACATGGGGGGGAACAGAGGGTTATATACACGAAAAGTAATGAGGGAATGTAAACCAGGGAAAACAAGACAAAACAAATGGAAAATGAAAGGTGGATCGGCGATGGCTAGTTGACCGGTGAAGTCGACCGCCGAACGCCGCCCGAACAAGGAGAGGAACCGACTTTGGCGGAAGTCGTGACAGTACCCCCCCCCCCCTTGACCCGCGTTTCCAGCTGCGCGCTGACACCGGCCTCGGGGACAACCCAGAGGGCGAGGTGGAGGGCGATCCGGATGGAGACGGTGGAACTCCCGCAGCATTGAAGGGTCCAACACGTCCTCCAGCGGAACCCAGCATCTCTCCTCCGGAACGTACCCCTCCCACTGCACGAGGTACTGAAGGCCCCTCGCCCTACGCCTCGAATCCAGTATGGAGTGAACGGAATACGCCGGGGCCCCCTCGATGTCCATAGGGGGCGGAGGAACCTCCCGCACCTCAGACTCCTGGAGCGGGCCAGCCACCACCGGCCTGAGAAGAGACACATGGAACGAGGGGTTAATACGATAATCGGGGGAAAGTTGTAACCTGTAACTAACCTCGTTCAGTCTCCTCAGGACTTTAAATGGCCCCACAAACCGCGGCCCCAACTTCCGGCAGGGCAAGCGGAGGGGCAGGTTTCGGGTCGAGAGCCAGACCCAGTCCCCTGGTGCGAACACCGGGGCCTCACTGCAGTGACAGTCTGTGCTGGCTTTCTGGCACAGCACGGCCTGCTGAAGGTGAACATGAGCGGCGTCCCATGTCGCCTCCGCGCGCCTGAAGCAGTCGTCCACCACAGGAGCCTCGATCTGACTCAGACCCAGTACGCACTGGAATGGGGAGAGGTTAGTGGAGGAGTGGCAGAGCGAGTTCTGGGCCATCTCTGCCCAGGACACGATCGCACCCACTCAAGTGTGTAAACAAGGCCTCCGCAGTCTGTAGGGCTGTAGGGAGACCGGGCAGAGGGAGGAGACAGCAGGACTTAAAGAACCGATCCACAATGACCAGGATCGTGGTGTTACCCTATGAGGGAGGAGGATCGGTAAGGAAATCCACCGACAGGTGCGACCACGGCCGTTGTGGAACGGGTAAGGGGTGTAGCTTACCTCTGGTCAGGTGTCTAGGAGCCTTACACTGGGCGCACACCGAGCAGGAGGAAACATAAACCCTCACGTCCTTAGCCAAAGTGGGCCACCAGTACTTCCCACTCAGACAGCGCACCTTCTGACCGATGCTTGGATGACCAGAGGAGGGTGACGTGTGGGCCCAATAGATCAGCCAGTCACGGACAGCAGACGGGCTTTCCCCGAGAGGCAGTTGGTGGTTTTTGGTAGCGTGTGTTGTTCACCAGTCTGCTGGTGGTTCTGCACTGTAAACAAGTCTAGTTGTTTCATCTAATTATTATGAAGTAACTGGTTCCACAGCCTTTTAAGTTTAACACACTTTTCAATCAAAGTGTTATCTGAAATTAACACTTTTAGTTGGCCCAAACTTAGCTCCAATTTAGTGATCAGTTAACCTGACTACTCCCTCATCATTGATTTGAGTTACTTATTTCAGTAACAGTCTAATGTTGGCCTGCGTAGTACTCATTTTTATGTTTCTCCTTAGACGCTATGATAAATAAAATCATTTTACTTGAGTACTTTTAACAGAGCTGAGATTTACTTTGAAGTGCAAAGTGTAGCAATACAGATGAACTCAGTAATTGACATAGACACGGGGACATAGCAGGAAGCTTTGTGTCCTCAGTCCCAAGAGGTTGAGAGTTCAAAGTCCAGGTGAGGATGTGTTGAATAATCATTTCTGTAGAAATGATTCTGCACAATGTAATCATGTGTGTCAGTTGAAAGTATTGTATGTCAAAAGCATCGTTTATGAAGGTGTAACTAGTTTCAAAGCCTTTTTTAGTTAAGATGTCGAAATAATAATATCTAGATGAATGAACATGTGAGGTAAGTTGAGCAAACACATCATTTTAATTTGACTTCATTTTTGTGTAAATTTTCAGTTGGATCTATGTTTTGGCCAACAAAAAATGTTAAGATCAGGTAACACCTTGATCGAAAAGTTGAGTAAACTTAAAAAGGCTGTTGAACCAGTTACTTAAAGATGCACTGTGCAGAAATCGCTCCGCCATTGCCTGGTTGCAAACATTCTAATAGTTTGCCCAATTTCGGTTTGTGACCAAACAAGCAAGTATTGTGTAGAGAATCATTCTACCTTCCATAACCAAAAATATTGTATTTTCAGCCGTCTGAAACTGGTGTACAAAACAAAATAAAAGATGCTAAAACTAAACTTAAGAACGGGAAGTATAGACATAGAGCACATAGAACACATCTACTGCTTTTTAGACTTGCTTACAATGAGAATGACAGATCTATAACTCACATCTATAACTGTTACTTGTTGGTCGGGTCACCCAACAAGTAGCTATAAGCATTTTTTTTTATAGTGTGTTGGTTAGGCCTGTATGTACCCTATGTTTGGGGTTCTAGCCTGGGTTCGGCCTGTATGTACCCTATGTTTGGGGTTCTAGCCTGGGTTAGTTCTTTATGTACCCTATGTTTGGGGTTCTAGCCTGGGTTAGGTCTGTATGTACCCTATGTTTGGGGTTCTAGCCTGGGTTAGGTCTGTATGTACCCTATGTTTGGGGTTCTAGCCTGGGTTAGGTCTGTATATACCCTATGTTTGGGGTTCTACCCTGGGTAACTGTTCGGTCTGTATCTCCATTGTGTTCATATGCATTACAGTTGGGGGTGTTTGCTAAAGTGTTCTGGTGTCTGTGAGTCTATTTTAGTGTGGCACTCCACAGGTCTGCTCTCTTTAAATTACATCATCATAAAGAGTGTAGTGTGGCTTTTATTTTGACGGTTGGCCTGTGTGTTTCCATGTCTGTTTTCTCAGTCACACACCTCCCCTGGGCGAGTCAATGAACTATCCTTCTTCCATTCCTTTGCTTGCACCGTCGCTCTACCTCTTTCTCTCGTTCTTCTGTACCTCTTGCTTTCCCTCTACCCTCTCGTTCTCTCTCTTTCTCTCTCTCCCTCTCTTTCTTTCTCTCTCTTTCTCTCTCTCTCTCCCTCTCTCTCTCTCTCTCTCTCTCTCTCTCTCTATCTCTCTCTCTCTCTCTCTCTCTCTCTCTCTCTCTCTCTCTCTCTGTGTCTGTATAAAGGGCAGGTTTGTATGGTATAACAGGGAGCTACTATACTACATAGTTTTTATAACCCACAACCCCCCCCCCCCCCTCTCTCCCTCCCTCTCTTCCATCTCGCCCTCTCCTTTCCCCCCACAGACTGAACTCCCTTTTTCTTAAAAGGTAATCTTTGGTCACTCTGTTTATCCTTCTCCCCTCCCCCCATCTCAATTCAATTCAATTTAAGGGCTTCATTGGAATAGGAAACATATGTTGACATTGCCAAAACAATGTAAACTCTCTCGCTCCCTCTGTCTTTCACTCTCTTAATTTCTCTCACCCCCAACCCCCTCTCTCTAACCCCCTCTCTCCCCACAAACCCCTCTCTCCCCACAACCCCCTCTCTCCTCACCACCCCCTCTCTCCTCACAACCTCCCCTTTCCTCACATCCCCCTCTCTTCTCACATCCCCCTCTCTCATCACAACCCCAGCCCCTCTCTCCTCACAACCCCCCTCTCTCCTCACATCCCCCTCTCTACTCACAACCCCAGCCCCTCTCTCCTCACAACCCTCTCCCTCCTTACAACCCCCCCTCTCCTCACAACCCCACCCCCTCCCTCCTTACAGCCCCCCCCCTCTCCTCACATCCCCAGCCCCTCTCTCCTCTCAACCCCAGGCCCTCTCTCCTCTCAACCCAAGCCCCTCTCTTCCACAACCCCTCCCTCCTTACAACCCCCCTCTCCTCTCAACCCCCTCTCTCCTCACAACCCCAGGCCCTCTCACCCCACAACCCCAGCCCCTCTCACCCCACAACCCCAGCCCCTCTCACCCCACAACCCCAGCCCCTCTTACCCCACAACCCCAGCCCCTCTCACCTCACAACCCCAGCCACACTAAACTCACAACCCCAGCCACACTAAACTCACAACCCCAACCACACTAAACTCACAACCCCAGCCCCTCTCTCCTTTCAACCCCAGCCCCTCTCTCCTTTCAACCCCAGCCCCTCTCTCCTCACAACCCCAGCCCCTCTCTTTCTATAACTTTCTCTCTGTTGTAATGTTCCCTCAGGGTTGTGTGAGTGTTTCAACATCGATGTTAAGCGGCCTCGTATCTACACTGGTCCAGAGGAGGCCCTATTTGGTTTCTCTGTGCTACAGCATGACAATGCGGGGGACAAATCGTGAGTACCAACGTCTGTATGTGTGTGTGTTTGTCAAAGGTCAAAAGGGGGGTGCTTATATTTGTCCTGTTTCACTGCATGTACAAGTGGGTAACCTGTATGAGTGTACAGGTTATTAATGGCGACCCTGGAGCGATTAGGGTTCACTGCCTTGTTCAATGGCAGGCTACCTGCCGTCCTCCAGGCTACCTGCCGCCCTCCAGGCTACCTGCCACCCTCCAGGCTACCTGCCGCCCTCCAGGCTACCTGCCGCCCTCCAGGCTACCTGCCGCCCTCCAGGCTACCCGCCGCCCTCCAGGCTACCCGCCGCCCTCCAGGCTACCCGCCGTCCTCCAGGCTACCCGCCGTCCTCCAGGCTACCCGCCGCCCTCCAGGATACCCGCCGCCCTCCAAGCTACCCGCTGTCTCCAGGCTACCCGCCGCCCTCCAGGCTACCCGCCGTCCTCCAGGCTACCCACCGTCCTCCAGGCTACCAGCCGCCCTCCAGGCTACCCGCCGCCCTCCAGGCTACCCGCCGTCCTCCAGGCTACCCGCCGTCCTCCAGGCTACCCGCCGTCCTCCAGTCTACCCGCCGCCCTCCAGACTACCCGCCGCCCTCCAGGCTACCCGCCGTCCTCCAGGCTACCCGCCGTCCTCCAGGCTACCCGCCGTCCTCCAGGCTACCCGCCGCCCTCCAAGCTACCCGCTGTCTCCAGGCTACCCGCCGCCCTCCAGGCTACCCGCCGTCCTCCAGGCTACCCGCCGCCCTCCAGGCTACCCGCCGCCCTCCAGGCTACCCGCCGTCCTCCAGGCTACCTGCCGTCCTCCAGACTACCCGCCGTCCTCCAGACTACCCGCCGTCCTCCAGGCTACCCGCCGTCCTCCAGGCTACCTGCCGTCCTCCAGGCTACTATCAATTAGTGTATCTGTAGTAGGATGCATTGATAAAATCCTCTTACTTGATTGGCTGTGTGTGTGATTATGATGCAGGATGCTGGTTGGTGCTCCTTGGGATGGACCTTCCAATACCAGGAGAGGAGACGTGTACAAATGCATCGTGGGAGAGGAAAGGAGCTCCAACTGCACCAAAACCAACCTAGGTGAGAGACAACCACAGATCTAGGATCCTAATCTTAACCATTTGGAGGAGAAGCACTAAACTGACCATAGCTCAGCCTCTAGGGAATGTCATCAACCATCTTTCTCCTCCCTCTCTGTCTCAGGTGAGAGCACGTTACAGAATGTATCTAGAAACCTGAAGAACTCTCATCTAGGAATGACCCTCAGTCCAGACTCACCTGATGGATTCCTGGTACGTTCTCTGTGCCATTGGCTGACTGGTTGACTGATTGATTGATGAATTGATTGAGACAGTGGGCTAACATGGTCTTGAGTCTTGCAGACAACATGTGTTTGATACTGGGTTACATATGGCTGTAGGAACCGAGTCAGTCCTGGAGGGATGTGGTGGGGGTGAGAGGAGGAGGTGGTGTGTTTGTTTGGTATGGAATTTTCAATGAGTCAGCTGGGGGTGGCCATGTTTAGAAGGAATTAACATTAGATGCCATGTCTGTGTGTGTTCAGAATCCCCCCTCATTATAGGGCAGCTTTTCTTACCATACATTCAAGCGCACACATACACACACACACACACACACACACACACACACACACACACACACACACACACACACACACACACACACACACACACACACACACACACTGGGCCACGTTGTCCTAGCAGAGTCTTCTGATCCAGGTATCTCCAGATCTCTATGGTTACAGAGGAATTACTGGGTGGCTGTGCCAGCAAGCAGCCACTCCTGTGTGTGTGTGTGTCTTCCAGCAGTTTGCAGCTACTCTGGGTGCAGAGTCAAACACAGTTCACTAATGCCAGGGCCAGCGCACCCTGTTTTTGCGCGTGTGTGTATTTTGAACCCCTGTGGTAGGGTCTAAAACAGGATCGGAATGCAGCTCTGGCCCTTTGTAATGACAGGCCTACCAAAAGCCATAGCAGCTCTCGCCCTCCTCTCCTTCCTTTCTCTCATCCCTCTCTCACCATCCCTCCCTCTGTCTCTCTCTGTCTCTGTGTCTGTACTGGAGCTGTGCTGGGGCCTTTGGTAATGACAGGGTCATGTTTTCTCTCTCATCCCTCTCTCCTTCACTCTTTTCATTTTTATTTTGTCTCCTAGTGTGTATGAATGTTGTTCCTTTTATCCTAGCTCTCCTCTCTCCCCACACTCCACCTTTCCCTTCCGCTCTCTTTGGTTTTAAAGCCAAATAAAAAGTATGCTTTGAAGACATCAATATTGTTATGTGACTCTTCTGCCTCACCTCATTCACTACAATTGAATGCTGTTCATTGACTACAGCTCAGCGTTCAACACCATAGTACCCTCAAAGCTCATCACCAAGCTAAGGATCCTGGGACTAAACACCTCCCTCTGCAACTGGATCCTGGACTTCCTGATGGGCTGCCCCCAGGTGGTGAGGGTAGGTAGCAACACATCTGCCACGCTGATCCTCAACACTGGAGTTCCCCAGGGGTGCGTGCTCAGTCCCCTCCTGTACTCCCTGTTCACCCACGACTGCATGGCCAGGCACCACTCCAACACCATCATTAAGTTTGCTGACGACACAACAGTGGTATGCCTGATCACCGACAATGACGAGGAGGTCAGAGACCTGGCCGGGTGGTGCCAGAATAACAACCTATCTCTCAACGTAACCGAGACTAAGGAGATGATTGTGGACTACAGGAAAAGGAGGACCGAGCACGTCCCCATTCTCATCGACGGGGCTGTAGTGGAGCAGGTTGAGAGGTTCAAGTTCCTTGGTGTCCACATCAACAACAAACTAGATTGGTCCAAACACACCAAGACAGTCCTGAAGAGGGCACGACAAAGCCTATTCCCTCTCAGGAAACTGAAAAGATTTGGCATGGGTCCTGAGATCCTCAAAATGTTCTACAGCGGCAACATCGAGAGCATCCTGACTGGTTGCATCACTGCCTGGTATGGCAACTGCTCGGCCTCCAACCACAAGGCACTTCAGAGGGTAGTGCGTACGGCCCAGTACATCACTGGGGCAAAGCTGCCTGCCATCCAGGACCTCTACACCAGGCTGTGTCAGAGGAAAGCCCTAAAAATGGTCAAAGACCCCAGCCACCCCAGTCATATACTGTTCTCTCTACTACCGCATGGCAAGTGGTACCGGAGTGCCAAGTCTAGGACAAAAAGGCTTCTCAACAGTTTTTACCCCCAAGCCATAAGACTCCTGAATAGGTAACCAAATGGTTACCCAGACTATTTGCATTGTGTGCCCCCCCAACCCCTCTTTTACGCTGCTGCTACTCTCTGTTTATCTTATATGCATAGTCACTTTAACTATACATTCATGTACATACTACCTAAATTGGCCCGACCAACCATTGCTCCCGCACATTGGCTAACCGGGCTATCTGCATTGTGTCCCTCCACCCGCCAACCCCTCTTTTACGCTACTGCTACTCTCTGTTCATCATATATGCATAGTCACTTTAACGATACCTACATGTACATACTACCTCAATAAGCCTGACTAACAGGTGTCTGTATATAGCCTTGCTACTCTTTTTTCAAATGTCTTTTTACTGTTGTTTTATTTCCATCGCCCCTACAGCACAGAGTAACTACACACACACACACACACACACACACACACACACACACACACACACACACACACACACACACACACACACACACACACACACATACTTTTTATCGCACTATTGGTTAGAGCCTGTAAGTAAGCATTTCACTGTACCTGTTGTATTCGGCGCACGTGACAAATAAACTTTAATTTGATTTGAATTGGGATTAAATGGCTTTATTGGTCTGGTGCGTTCCAGCTCTGCTACAATACTCATGAAAACTGCCACCATGTCAACAACTTCTTCACCCCATCCCTCACGCTCTCTCTCTTCTCCCTCTCTTTCATTTCATCTGTTCTCAAACCACAATTATATGCTTTTCCATGACATACCCCCCCTCACTTATACCCAATTATTCTCCTCATCTCTCTTTCACTCTCTCGCTCTCCCTCTCCCCACATCTCTGTTTCTGTCTCCCTTCTCTCTCTCTCTGACTCTCTCTCTTTCTCTCTCAGGCCCCCATCTCTCTCTCTCTCTCTCTCTGGTTCTCTGTCTGTCTTTCTCTCTCTCTTTCTTTTTCTCTCTCTCTATCGCGCTCTCTCTCAGTTCCCCTTTCTCTTTCTCTCTCTATCTCTCTCGGTCTCTGTCCCCCCCTCTCTCTTAGTCCCTCCCCTTTTTGTCTCAGCTCTTCCCTCAATTTTATTTCAAAGAGCTTTATTTGTATGGGAAACATATGTTAACATTGCCAAAGCAAGTGAAATAGATAATAAACAAAAGTGAAAAAAACAATAAAAAAAGTTCCAATGGCTATATACCGTGTTGTAGCGATGTGCAAATAATTAAAGTACACAAGGGAAAATAAATCAACTTAAATATGCATTTACGATGGTGTTTGTTCTTCACTGGTTGCCCTTTTCTTGTGGCAACAGGTCACACATCTTGCTGCTGTGATGGCAGACTGTGGTATTTCAAGTTTATTGTTGTTTTCAAATTCTTTGTGGGTCTCTATAGTCTGAGGGGAATATGTCTCTCTATGGTCATACATTTGGCAGGAGGCTTGGAAGTGCAGCTCAGTTTCCACCTCATTTTGTGGGCAGTGAGCACATCGCCTGTCTTCTCTTGAGAGCCAGGTCTGCCTACGGTGGCCTTTCTCAATAGCAAAGCTATGCTCACTGAGTCTGTACATAGTCAAAGCTTTCCTTAAGTTTGTGTCAGTCACAGTGGTCAGGTATTCTGCCACTGTGTACTCTCTGTTTAGGACCAAATAGCATTCTAGTTTGCTCTGTTTTTTTGTTGATTCTTTCCAATGTATCAAGTAATTATCTTTTTGTTTTCTCGTGATTTTGTTGCTGTCCTGGGGCTCTGTGGGGTGTGTTTGTGTTTGTGAACAGAGCCCCAGGACCAGTTTGCTTAGGGGACTCTTCTCCAGGTACATCTCTCTGTAGGTGGTGGCTTTGTAATCAAAGGTTTGGTAATCACTTCCTCTTAGGTGGTTGTAGAATTTAACAGCTCATTTTTTGATTTTGAGAGTCATTTTTCCTAGAAGGTCAGCATCCCGGAGTCGCCTCTTCACTGTTGACGTTGAGACTGGTGTTTTGCGGTTACTATTTAAGGAAGCTGCCAGTTGAGGCCTTGTGAGGCATCTGTTTCTCAAACTTGACACTCTAATGTACTTGTCCTCTTGCTCAGTTGTGCACCGGGGCCTCCCACTCCTCTTTCTATTCTGGTTAGAGCCAGTTTGCGCTGTTCTGTGAAGGGAGTAGTAAACAGCGTTGTACAAGATCTTCAGTTTCTTGGAAATTTCTCGCATGGAATAGTCTTCATTCTTCAGAACAAGAATAGACTGACGAGTTTCAGAAGGAAGTTCTTTGTTTCTGGCTATTTTGAGCCTGTAATCAAACCCACAAATGCTGATGCTCCAGATACTCAACCAGTCTAAAGAAGGACAGTTTTATTGCTTCTTTAATCAGGAAAACAGTTTTCAGCTGTTCTAACATAATTGCAAAAGGGTTTTCTACTGATCAATTAGCCTTTTAAAATTATAAACTTGGATTAGCTAGCACAACGTGCCATTGGAACACAGGAGTGATGGTTGCTGATAATGGGCCTCTTGTACGCCTATGTAGATTTTACAGCTACAAAAGTAATTTACAACACTAACAATGTCTACACTGTATTTTGGATCAATTTTATGATATTTTAATTGACAAAATATTGCTTTTCTTTCAAAAACAATGACATTTCTAAGTGACCCCAAACTTTTGAACGGTAGTGTATGTTGAAGAGGGTGGAGCTCAAACTGCATCCCTGTCTCACCCTGTGGAAAGAAATGTGTGTGTTTTCACCAATTTTAACATTACGCTTGTTGTTTGTGTACATGGATTTTATAATGTCGTATGTTTTTCGCCCAAAACAGCACTTCATCAATTTGTATAGCAGACCCTCATGCCGAATTGAGTCAAAAGCTTTTTTGAAATCAACAAAGCATGAGAAGACTTTGCCTTTTCTTGTTTGACAATTAGGGTGTGCAGGGTGAATACGTGGTCTGTCGTACGGTAACCCTCCCCCCTCTCTCAGTCTCCCACCCTCTTTCTCTATCTGGGTCTGCCTCTCTTCCGCCTAGCCTGCTGGTGTTTATTGGTGTGTTCAGTAGCAGACCTGACCAACAGCCCAGTGGGAAAGTCAACTCTGTCCTTGTCTTGTGCCTCTCACTCTCACCAATAAATCAGTGCTAGCTAGGACCATATGACACTTGTGTACATTATGTTACCTTTACAGGTTCACTTAAAGCTAAAATAATAATCATGTGTGTGTGTGTGTGTGTGTGTGTGTGTGTGTGTGTGTGTGTGTGTGTGTGTGTGTGTGTGTGTGTGTGTGTGTGTGTTCCAGGCGTGTGCGCCCCTGTGGTCTCAGGAGTGTGGTACGTCAGTCTTCAGTACGGGGATTTGTGCTTCTGTCAGCGACGAACTGGAATCTAGAGAGACCATCGCCCCTACAGCACAGAGTAACTACACACACACACACACACACAGACACACACACACACACACACACACACAAAGAGTGGGTTGTATTTATAAACCCGAGCACACACACACACACATCACAGCTGAATGGTAATGACTCAGTAGAGTTCATTTCATGGGGTTTTGGGGGTTATATGGGTCCTTAGTACTCTCAGCGTTCCCTTAAGGATCCAATAATGTGTTTTCTGTCCAGGATGTGCAACATACATGGACATAGTGATCGTTCTGGATGGCTCCAATAGTATCTATCCCTGGTATGAAGTCCAGAACTTCCTCAGTAACATCCTCAGCAAGTTCCATATCAGCCCAGAACAGATGCAGGTAAGATTGTGTGTGTGTGTGTGTGTGTGTGTGTGTGTGTGTGTGTGTGTGTGTGTGTGTTTGTGTCACATACATTTCTGTGATGAAATCCTAGCGATTCTGTTGGTTGAGTCTCAGTCAACTAGACAAGCCAGTCCTTTACACTGAAACACAACACATTGTAGTAATCGGATGAGAATGAATGGATGGACTTATGCAATGGCACAAGACCTGGCCTAAACATGGGGAGGGGAAACATGAGGGGAGGGGAAACATGAGGGGAGAGGGAACATGAGGGGAGAGGGAACATGAGGGGAGAGGGAACATGAGGGGAGGGGAAACATGAGGGGAGAGGGAACATGAGGGGAGAGGGAACATGAGGGAGGGGAAACATGAGGGGAGAGGGAACATGAGGGGAGAGGGAACATGAGGGGAGAGGGAACATGAGGGGAGAGGGAACATGAGGGGAGAGGGAACATGAGGGGAGAGGGAACATGAGGGGAGAGGGAACATGAGGGGAGAGGGAACATGAGGGGAGAGGGAACATGAGGGAGGGGAAACATGAGGGGAGAGGGAACATGAGGGGAGAGGGAACATGAGGGGAGAGGGAACATGAGGGGAGAAGAAGTAGCAGTGGGGTAGAAGTTAGGGGAGGATGGGAGATGAGAAGGAAAGGGAGAAGAGGAGGGGGAGAGGGGGAGAGGGGGAAGATTAGAGAAGAGTGGGAATACGGGGTTTGGAGGGGGTCAGTAGCAGAGGGGTTGAGGTTTAGGTTGAGGATTGGAGACGGAGATGGGGACAAGTAGAGGACAGGGGGAACATGGGGTCATGTTCTATCTGTGGATATCCCACTGTATGCTCAACTACATTGGAAAGACAGCCAGACACAATTATGTGTGTGGTTTTGTTTCTACCATGACCTTGTATGGTTGTGTTCAGGTGGGGGTTTTGCAGTACGGTGAGGTTGCGGTCCATGAGTGGTCACTGAGAGACTACCAGACAACACAGGAGGTGGTTGAAGCAGCTAAGAACATCAGCCGACAGGAGGGGCGGGAGACACGCACAGCATACGCCATCCACATGGGCTGGTACGTCTGTCAATCAATCATAAGCCATTCTCATTGGCTGGTCAATGTCTCAATCATAACTCACTCTGCCCTTTAACAATGTCAAATATTTCCTTATTCTTTTCTTCTCTGTGGAACATGGAATCCAGCTGAGGCTGAGGGGTTTAGAGGGGTCATAGGTCAAAACATAACAAACAGCTGTCTAATATGGACACCTGATATCTCACACCATAAAAGTTATCCTTTGAAAATCACATTCCTCCTTTATTAAACTCATACACATATAGTGTACCACACCCATACTACACACACACACCCGTACTCTACACACCACGGCTTTCATTCTCTCACACACACACACACACACACACACCACGGCTTTCATTCTCACTCACACACACCCGTACTCTACACACCACGGCTTTCATTCTCACTCACACACACCCGTACTCTACACACCACGGCTTTCATTCTCAATCACACACACCCGTACTCTACACACCACGGCTTTCATTCTCACTCACACACACCCGTACTCTACACGCCACGGCTTTCATTCTCACTCACTCATACACACACACACACACACACACACACGGCAGGTAATTGCGGAGTTCCTGTTTTCCAGCACATTTAAAGGTAAATGGTCAGGATGTGAGAAGGGCAGTTTAAAGAGAAGTCAATGGAAATTTTAACAGCAGTATAAAATCAGTTTAAAATCAGTTTAAAGGCGATGACTGGAAATACAGGCACCACCCCTGTAGACTGTCATTACCTTTCACCCACACCACCCCTGTAGACTGTCATTACCTTTCACCCACACCACCGCTACGTAAAACAGACAGCTTTCTTTTACTAATACTATTAACCAATGTTCCCTCCAATGTTTTTCATCACTGAGCTTATTTCAGGTCAGCTGAGTGCAAAGTTTAACGGGGAGATTCTGTGCAACTTCCGGCATGCGTTTACTGTGAACACTGAGGCTGTACCCGTTTTAAGTTCGTTTTAACAGTGGTCAAGTAGGCTACTGTGACTTTTTGATCATAATGTAGGCCTATCAGAGTGGTCTACCATCAAAAACAATGGAGAAAATGCATCCCATAACATTTTAACATGGAAATAGCTGTTCTATCGTCAGCTTACAGTAGCAGCCGATGTGTGGTGTTCAATGTAGGCCTACATTCCATGAGACTTGTGAAAAAACCTGCAGGGCTTGACATTAACCTGTTTATTCACTTGTCCTTCAGACAAGGAGGTGACTGAAAATGTAGAAACAAAACAACAAAAACTTACAAGGAACGTGAAGTCGTAGTGCCCAAACACACTCACACAAACAATATCCCACAACCCAGGTGGGAACAATGGAGAACTTAAGTATGATCCCCAATTAGAGACAACGATAATCAGTTGCCTCTAATTGGGAACCATACCAAGCTCACCAACATAGAAATAGGAAAAACTAGTCACACCCTGACCTACAACACCATAGAGAACCAAGGGCTCGGCGCAGAGGAGGGCCCTGGCCATGGAACTGGGTTGGACTCCACACCCGGACTGGGCATCGGCGCAGAGGGAGGCTCCGGCCATGGAACTGGGTTGGACTCCACACCCGGACTGGGCATCGGCGCAGAGGGAGGCTCCGGCCATGGAGCTGTACTGGACACCGTGCCTGGTCTGGGCACCGGCGCAGAAGAAGGCTCCGGCCATGGAGCTGTACTGGACACCGTGCCTGGTCTGGGCACCGGCGCAGAAGAAGGCTCCTGCCATGGAGCTGTACTGGACACCGTGCCTGGTCTGGGCATCGGCGCAGAGGGAGGCTCCGGCCATGGAGCTGTACTGGACACCGTGCCTGGTCTGGGCACCGGCGCAGAAGAAGGCTCCGGCCATGGAGCAGGTCTGGACGCCGTGCCTGGAAGCTCCGGGCCGTTGACCGTCACTGGAAGCTCCGGGCCGTTGACTGTCCCGGGAAGCTCCGGGC